>NW_020925222.1:736-152160 GCF_003984885.1 Neopelma chrysocephalum
CCCTTCCCTCCCCTCCCCTCCCCTCCCCTCCCCTCCCCTCCCCCTCCTTTCTTTTTTCTTCCTTTTTTTTTTTTTTTAAATCTCTCTTTATTCCTGTATTTTGTTGCTGAAACTAGAATGATCCTGTTTCCCTGTGAGGAAATGTGAGAATACATTTGTGTAAAACATCTTGATACGTAGTAACTGACAGAAACTAGAAGACTGAAGACTTGAAGCATGTAAGAAGAAGCTAGCTGTTCTCTGTAGCTCGGATAGATATTGAACTGAAATTATAGCAAGATAGAAGCTGATGGGGCAATAGAGAAAACTTTCTGACGAGGAAGGGTGGTGAAGCCTTGTATTACACCACAGCAGAAGGGATAGAGGCTCCAGTACTGAAGGTCATTAAAAACAGGTTAGGTAAACATCTCTCTAGCCTTACACATGCAGGAATGATCATGACTTGAGGAAAAGAAATAGTTTGGATCTCTGTCTGGTTTTGGGCTTGGTCTGAAGAGATGATTGAAAAGGCTGAAAGTTCCTGTGGTTAAGAGACACTGTCTCAGTGATCTGTCAGTGTCACTTAGGAGTTCCTGATCACATGAGACCATAGAAATGTGGTAGCAATCATGGCTTATGAGTGTGTCTTTTGGGGGTAGAGAAGGGGTGTGTGCAATGCCAATAAATGTGCAGTACTAATGTACATAAAAATATAGGCTTCAGAAAATCATTGAAGAGTTCTAGAAATAGGAATGAATAATGCAGTGAGAAGTGAGGAGGAGAGGAAAAACTCATTAAGGCAAAATGCAGATTTCAAGTGAATGCCACTAGTATCAGTGGAATGACCAATGGATCTTAGGAGCATGGTGTGGGCTAAGAACAGAATTGTCCCTTAGTGCTATCTATCACTGTTATGCAGATGCTCCACAGCAGAGCTTATGAACAGCCAAGGTTTCTGTTCTTAAGCACTGCAGACATCTGTAACATTTCTGCCTGTGTGGGAGGACTGAAAGAGGGGAGGCATTTGAGAATATCAGTGATATTCGGCTCAGTTTCTTCCCAAACAGAAAAACTCAAATTATTCTGTGCTGAACTGGGACCAACTTTTCTTAAGCCTCTCAGCCAGCCATCCTGTCAAAATGAAATTCATTCTCACATTCTCAGATTTGCTGAATGCCCTTTGAACAACTACAGATTCTGCTACCGTAATGTACAACAGGTACATTACAGTAACAGAATCTCAAAGATGTATTTAGGAAAATCCCTTATGTGGAAATCTCTATTAAGTTGTGTACTTAGGCAGGGATTTTCTAAACTTTAACCTGGATCACTTTGAAAGTGAAATTCTTGTTGGTTTTTCTGAGAATTAAGAGTTCAATTTTTCTTATCCAGTCTCTTTAGAGGTTTTCAGCCATACATTATATCAAATAACTAAAACCACCGACATTTTCAGCTAGGGAGACTTCTGATCCAATTGTCCAGTTCATTTCATAAGCACTAGAAAGCTTAGAGGACCAGCACCATGGGGAGAAGCAAATGCTGGAAGGCCTCTTTGACACACATCATTGTGTCAATGGGCATTTACAAGACAAAAATCAACATCCTTTGTCTGTGGGGTCGCATGCCATAGGGCATTAAAGCTCTTTCTGCAGGCTAAAAATGCAGAAACAAATGCTTAAGGGGACCCAGTGAAAGTGTCATCCCTTGCTGTGCTGCGGTACTGTGGCCACACACCAGAGCCTTCGGAATTTCTTGTGGCTGTCTGGTGCATCACTCTGCTGCCTCCAAGGGTGAGAACTTGAGGGCAGGCGAGTTCTCTGCTACACTGCTGCTTTGTACTCCATTTGTGGCAGCTCGTGCATCAAGGGGAGTCTTTACTTAAACCAGGCGGAGCGGCCTGGTGGGGAACCTGCCTGGTGTTGTTCTGCAAGGAAACCACTAGAGAGCAGTGTCAGAGTGCTCTGGCCGTGCCCCGCAAGCACCGCCAGTAGAGGAAGCTTTCCTGGTCTGTTAGGGTCCCAGTAACAACAGCATTCAGACTCTGAGTCGCTTAAAATGATTTTGGAGCTCTCACTGTAAAATGAGAATAGTATGTGTAATCTTACATCCCTGTGGATACCAGGAGCCGGGAGCAGCGTAGCATTGAGTAGGATGCCAATCCATGGCAGGATGAACATACTATGCATAGTAGAGATTTATACATCAAGAACTTAAGCTTTAGCTACTGATTTCACAAATTACAACACAGTCCTGATAAATGGTGGCTTTTTTTTTTTTTTTAAGTGTCTTCAGCTTGTTATTGAGACAAGAACCATCTGGAAATTTTGAATGTCAGAATAAATAAGTATTTTCAAGGATATCTATTCATTACAGTAATTTTTTTTTAGTTTATTGCTCCAAATTGCTTTCCTAAACTACTTGAAAACACCTAACAACTCTTGTTCAGCAACATTTTATCTATTGTTTTTATTTACTACAAGCATAATATATTCATATTTTAATTATATGATTATTGAAACATTAATAAGAATGCATGTTTTTAACAATATCTACAGTTATGGTACTCACATTTTTAAAAAAATCTTTATTTTCACTCTGGTTTTTTTATGGTAGAAGTTATTATTGGGTTAATTAATGAAATGGAAATGATGTAGCTAGGAACTACCTGAGCACAGCCAACACAACAGAAATACATCCATAAACAAAAAGTGTGACCTAGTGGTTAGCGTGCAGGACTTTCACTGCTGCGACCACGGGTTCGATTCCCCGGTCTCCTGGCCTGATGGAGGTCGTTAGCCCTGTGTGGCCATCCATCTATGAGAAGGACACTCTAAAACAAACCTACGTCCTGAGGACCTCACTGCCATTGTCCAAGCTTGCTTGGCCCCGGCAGATGAACCTTAGGATTAAAGGGTGGGCTCAGTTCAGCGCAGGCTGTGTCTCACCTAAAAAATCCATTGCGCAGGCTTGAAAGGTAGAAGACCTTTCCCCAAATCTTCGTTCGCGAAGATGGGCCATCATTTATTATTATTATATATATATATTTATATTATTTAATAAACTTAATTTCAGTAAGTAGAAATTTCCCAGAATTTTTTTCAGATTAAGAGATCCTTCAAAAAGAAGAGGCCAAAGAACCGTGTTATTTCACTTAGCAAGTCAAGCAGCAGTAGGTAATCTATGGTACACTGGGTCTGACTGTGATAATAAACTCATTTGCGGTACGATGTAATGCTAAGATGTTAATGCAAATTATGTAACTGCATATAACTTACAAACACAAAAAGGAGCAAATGTAAAGCAAATATTATTAGGTTTGAGATGACCATCTCACTTTATTTGCTTTATATACAGAGAGTTTAGGTAGACCTGAAGAATATATTACTCATTTAGCTGTCAATCCTTTCTTTTAACTAAGGTTCATATATAATATAATAATGATAATAATAATAATAATAATGGCCCATCTTCGCGAACGAAGATTTGGGGAAAGGTCTTTTTTACCTTTCCAGCCTGTGCAATGGATTTTTTAGGTGAGACACAGCCTGCGCTGAACTGAGCCCACCCTTTAATCCTAAGGTTCATCTGCCGGGGCCAAGCAAGCTTGGACAATGGCAGTGAGGTCCTCAGGACATAGGTTTGTTTAGAGTGTCCTTCTCATAGATGGATGGCCACACAGGGCTAACGACCTCCATCAGGCCAGGAGACCGGGGATTCGAACCCGTGGTCGTAGCAGTGAAAGTCCTGCACGCTAACCACTAGGCCACCAGGGGTCTCAAGGTTCATATATATTTATATCGCAAAATAGTCTTCACTGGTTTTCTTTTTAACATTTCCAGTGCTTAAATGCAGAAGTGGTAATGTACTCCTCAAACAGCTGGTAAATCAGGTAATCACTAGCCATTCCTACCCATCAGCCTTTCACTCAAGATTCCCATGTGCACATGGCCACTCTCCAGGAATTCTGAACTTGGTGATGGACAAGCAGCTGTAAAGGTAATGTACGATATTTACAGTCCTTGAATCATGATATTAATGTCTTGTGAATATTTGACAGTCCTGTTAAAGAAAATAGGATCAGTCTGGTAATCTTTTGGCTGCTGTAGTGTCTAACAAGTTGTAATCCTTAGCTTCCCTGGCAGCAAATTCCTCGTTAAGCACAAGGTATCCTAAAACACATCACCAGTAAAACCTCTTCAAGATGTTAATATACGTAGGATTCTATTAAGTAGATAATTGAATCAAAACACCCCAAAAAATTGGAATGCTGAAATTCTCTAAAAGACTTCTACACAGTGAAACCTATGATTTTGGTGAAATTGTCACTGTGAGGCACAGGAAGACAAAAGAGGTTTAGGATCTCACTACAAACATAAAATTCCAATTTAAAACATATTAGTTTATATAAATATCTCTTTTATGAGTGAATTCAAACAGATATTTTAATCCATCCAGAGACCTTTCAAGTGTAGTTGGGCACACATCGCATTTTTTTCATGCAAGTTTGATGTAATAAATATTTAAGTCCAAGCATTTTGACTAAGATTGTTAATATCAGGGGCTGAGAGCCAGAATTCAAGAGAAAAAAAGGAAATATTCAGGAGAGTTGAGTCATAATGGGTGATTTATATTGGTAGTGGCTTCAGCAAACATAAATAGTCATGGACACATCTATGTCTTTATTGTACCAGAATGACTACATGGAGGTCTGTTTCACCTGTGTATGTAGCAGAACATGTGGGTAGAAGTTGTCCTGCACCTTCAGGGACTGAGAAATTGAAGTCATAGGGTCTCATAAAATTCAGATTGGAAGGAAACTCAGGAGATCATCTAGTCAACCTCTAGTCTTACAGTTTATCTTACATAGGTGATCTTTTCTTGCCTTGGAGCTTATAATCTCTCCACCCCTAGGCCCAGCTGTGTATCTGTGTTTATGTTCACAGCATCGATTCCTCTGCCTAAGGCTCGGATGCTGCCCACATTTGACAAGGCAGTGCAATAAAATCCCCCCATTGCTTTTCTAGTTTTGAGTTGAAAGAGGCATAAATTTCAACAGTCTGAGAGCAGGGCTGCCACTAAGACAAGTGGGGACCTTCAGAGAGGTTCGGCAGAGGTACAGAGGTGCTGTTTCCATCCTGCACCATGAAGTGGGATAGGGGAGAAGAGGAAGGAGGAGGCAGAACAGCTGCAGCAGCTGGAGTTGCCAGGATCAGCCTGCCTAGCAACACCCCTTCTTAGGCAAGGGCATCTAATTCAGAAGCCACAGCAGCATCAGAAGCAGCTCTGACACTTTGTGAGCTGGGTGCATGTTAGGGAGCATGAGAGCTGTCAAAACACCAACCCTAAAGATCCGAATCCTCCTCAGTTTATTGGTAGGTACACTGCCTAGTTCTGCTTACCAGAACTTATTCCTGTGCATAGAGAAAGAATTTATTGAAGTGAAACAGCTATTTATACCAGGCAATTGTTGGATTTTATTTTAGTAATGTAGAAACCAAGAGTAATAGAAGGCTATATTGGAAAAATTTTTTGTATCATTCTATCTTATTCCATTAAAGTTGTGATGAGCAATTGTATAATATAGTGGATGAATATCTTTTAATAATATATAGAAAAACAATAGCAGATTGTATGAGTAGAAATTGTCTTTTATTAGAATTAGAATAAGCCAAGGGTGCATTATCTTAGAGTATTCTGTTCTGGTCATATAGAGAGTGTGAATTTTAATATATGACTAATATATCTGTTATAATGCAATATATATATATATATACATACACAAGTATTATGTATATCCTGTTATTGTTGCAGTTCAATTTATATGGTATGAGAATGCTGCATTCTACCTGTAATAAGCTTATGCAATCTTAATTTTATCTATCATTGGACAGATCAAAATAGCTTAGTGATCATATTTGTATACCCCTAGAAAATATTTTTTTTTCCCTCCAGAAGTTGAAGAGTGTGAGATATGCCAGGCTATGTTTCTGCATTCGGTTTGATTTCTGTAGAAGAATTATAAACTTGGGAGATGGCACTCATCCTTCCCCTGTTCTCATACTGTTTTTTATGGTGTCTATTAATTTTTATTATTTTTCTGGCAGGTGATATTAGTGGAGGCATGGCATGATTTGGATAACAAAGACTATGACTGTTGGCCCCTGGAAAAACCAGATGAGTATAACATGCTGGACTGTGGAGGTGAGTGAGTCGTTAAACTGATCAATAAAAGTGATATCTTACTTGGGGACTGGTTGAAAACCCAAAATTGAAGTATTCAGAATAATACCTCACTCATGATGACTCTATCCATGTTGGAAAGCAACTGAATCAGGAACAACTTCTCTTCCTAGAGAAATAAGTGAAAGAAAACAACTAAAACATACTTCAGAACAGTTATTTGTCCAGTATTGAGTGGTTCCAAAAGGAAAAGTAATAGCAACAGCTGAATCCCTTCCCACAGAAAGAAATAGAAAACATTTTCTTTCTCATTAGAAAACCAAATGCAATTTAATCCAAACAAAGCAGACTGGCAACTCTGCATTGCAGCAAATCTATTGAGTCATTGCTTAAAATCTCTAGTGTCAGTTCAAAAGTGGTCTGAGCTTAAAACCTTCAGCCAGTAAGCAAAATCACTGATGTTATGTGTCATGTTTTTCCACCTTGCTCAAAACTTTGTTCCATGAGTACTTCAAAAACCTTTGAGATTTTTAACCATTTACTCCTATCAGTTTCAAAAATTAATTTACATGATGAGACAACAAAAAAATAGAATAATTTTTATGTCGGTAATTGATTGAGATGGAAAAGTAATTAGAGAGCAACTGAAATTTGGGAAATTCAATTTAAGTATGAGAAAAATTTCTTACACGTCAGGGGTGATAAAACAGTGTAACAGGTTTCTCAGCAAGGTTGTGGTTTCTCCATTCTTGGAGATTTTCAAAATGCAATTAGACAAAGGCTAGAGTACCTCCTTTCCATGACCCTGCCTTGAGCAACACGGGTTTGGAACAAATGATTTCCGGAGGTGACTTCCAATTTCAAATATTCTGTGACTTTGTGACTCTGTAACAAATAAATCACTGATGTAAAGGAACACTTTGTTTATGTTGTAAAAGATAGGACCAGAGACAAGTATTTCAAAAGAGATTTTAGAAAAAGCCTGAGAAACTGATACTGATAAAACACTCTAGGTAATACACTGCTGGGTCACACTCTGAGCTCAATGTTACATTTAAACATTTTCCAATTCATTCTATTGGAAGAGCAAATGAAAAGAGCATCTAGATGGTTTTGAGTAAGACATTTATCCCTCTAAAAATTTACAATTGCTTTAACATTGAAACAGCTATTTATCAGTACAGATGACTTGTTTAAAACTATTCTTACTAATAATCAAAGTGTGAGCTGAGTACAAGGAAGACTAATGCAAGTAAGTTGCTTAATTAACATACACCCTTTACAACCAGTTTTAGAATGAACTCCAAGCTCTATCCTGCCTTTCTCTGGGGTTCTCCTTGCCATTTTCTGGGCATTTGCCAAAAGACACATATACTGTAGCTTCACTGCTGTGGATTTAACAAAAGATCTTCAAAGCTTCTTCTTCTTCATATGTGGGTGTATCTATTGTTGAAAGAAGAGGTTTGTTTACCTTTATGAGACCTTTAAAAAAAATAGAAAGTAATTTAACTAAAATTTATGCTGACCTTTTGCCTTCATTCTCTCATGTTCTCTGAAGCTCAACTCTCTCACCTCTTAGTGCAAATCACTCTAGCTTTTTTTTTTCGTAAATCTTTGTATTGTAGTTTCTTTGTGTGAGTATTTATAATGAGTTTTTACTTTTCAAGGGAGATGGGAAATAAAGAGGTTATCTTACAATTTACCCAGTTATATCTGACAGGAAATCATGTTTAGGAGAAAAAAGTAGTGGCTGCAGTAACAGTGCAAGTGAAGAATATACTTATAAAAACAACTGCAAGGTAACAAAAGAGTTCATAACTGAACAACAACAACAACAGAAAAGGGAATCTCTTGCAAGGCAGATTTACCCATTCTCTGCAGAAGTGATTTAATACTTCTTGGCAAACTGAATGCAACACAGTTGCAGGATGTAAGTAATGTGATGTGGTGCATATTAAAACCTTCAACCAATAATATATGAAAAGGTAGGTGAATGAAGTGGAAAGATTTTTGATGGTGTTATTAAAGATTATGGATTTGAAACTTCTCCCACCTCTTATCTCACTTCATTCCTAGGCCCAGAGCAGATAACATGGAGTCCTAGGGAAAAGAGAGACAATTGGGATAAATCATCTTTCCCACTTAAAAGAGTGGGAATGGAAAATGACAGATGTCTGAGTAGAGCTCCTTCTACTGTCCTCTGTTCCAGATGTGATAGAGTTCTATAAAATAAGAATGTTTTTTTTAATATATAATTATTAGTATGTATAATTTATGTCTCATGAGGTTCAGGATTTTGACTCAATTTTGTGTGTGGTAGAGTTATCTGTTCTTCTTCCATAATAAAATGCACCCGAGTGAGAGCAGTCGAGAATTAAGAGTAATGTTTATTTTGTGATCCAAGGGGAAAGCAAATATATCAGGACAAGCAGCAATACATTATACTGGAAACAAAGCTAGATTATGTAAAATGAACAGATTTTTTGTTACATTTCTCCAACTGCAAGATCTTTTCTAAATGAGTGTCAGAATTTTTCAATGAATGTGCATTTGTGGTTACCTATGTAGCCACTAAAATTGATGATGGATTTGGGCTCATAACAAGCAGAGGAAGAATACTTGGAGGGTTACTCAGGGGGTAGTAGGGCACTGGAACAGGTTGTCCAGAGAAGCTGAGGGTGCCCCGTCTCTGTAAATGTTTGAGACCAGGTTGGATGGGGCTTCGAGCAACCTGGACTAGCGGAAGGTGTCCCTACCCCATGGCAGGAGGACCCATGGAACTAGATGATCTTTAAGGTCCCTTCCAGCCCAAACGGTTCTATGATTCTATGAATAGATGAAAATCAATACACAGAAAGTTTTACATTTGTATGTGCATCAACAGATGCACATCTGTTGAATAAAATAGTATAGCAAATATTTTGGCCCATGATTGTGTCATTTCTAGGACTGGAGATGGTGTGGGTGCAAAGGCCTCCAGAAAAGGCTGTGAGCGGGGAATCCTTCAACGTGACCTACGCAGTCTTTGCTTCAGACAACTTTTATCAATATGCAGTGCAAAATGGAATCCTTTCCCACAGGTATTGCTTCCCATAGAAATGTTATCATGGTAATGACTATGTGAGGATTCTATGTGTACATATTCATAAATATAATTGGAACATATGCTCTGGGGCTCCTCACTGATTCCTTGCACGTTTTGAGGTCTCTTATAGCTCTGTTTTTCCTGATATTTCCCCCTCTGCAATGACTTTGCTCTCAGAGCAGCCACCATGGCATACTTGCCTGCTTGGTCAAAGATGGAGCACACCACTAACGTATCAGTGCAACTCTGAACATCACTTCTTGCTTCTCTACACACGGAATTTATAACTGAAGTTTTAGCACGAGACTAACTACATATCTCAAACTCATTTTAATCATAAGAATGATTGAAGTCCACAAAATGGATATGAAAAAGACACCAGTCCAACACTGAATCCACTAAATTCAGTGGTGAAACATTTTATTTTCCATGGGATTAAAATCAGTACAAAAGCTTATATATCAGCTCAGGGACTGTGTTGTGGACATCAGTAGCTAAGTAGAGAATGTTTATTTCTACAGCTCCAGATCTACAGATCTGGATCTACAAATCCAGGCCTAATACACCCTAATTTTACACTTCTGTCTGTGCATAACAATTCTCTATCCATTTATAGCAATACCTGGGTCAGAGGCTGCAGCTGTGTTTCCCTACTTTCTGTTCTGTTAGTCTAAGAGAAGTTTATGGAAAACCTCACATTTTTTGCTGTTGTTCTGAGTGTTTACATTGCAAAGTTAAGATTTAAAAGGTGTTATCCTGAGATTTTTTTTATATTGAAAGATGATTTATAATTCATTTGCAATGGCAAAAATTTAATATTTTTTATTTTTATCATCTGTGTACTGTGTTTACAAAGTTTTTTTAAGTTTTTTATCACATTTTCTGAAATGTATGACTACTAATAGTTCAAAGATCTCAACCATGAAGCAGATTTTTTCACTTCTTGGGAATGGATCTGATTTTATAGTCTTCCCAGGGAGACCCACTCTCTCAAATCACTAAAGAATCTGGAAAAGTCGTCCTCTCGTGTACTTATATGTACACATATAGAAACAGATGGCAAATATTTTTAAAGACAGAGAAATCTATGGTGAAGTTTTTCACTGCACCTCATTTTAACTAGAAGATTATCTGGTTGACAAAAGGTTACAATGGCTGACTAAAATACATCTGGCTGGAAAGTCAGTGTATGGGCATCAGCATGATTGTGTGAAGCCATGATGAAGTTCTTGAATAAAAAATACAGAATACAGGATAAATTTTAAAAAGCAGCCCTAGAGAATTAAGCACCAGCTTGATTGTGTATTTTTCTTAATTCCAAGTATGAATTCAAAGGCCAATAAATTTTAATATTTTATCTGTTCAGATATTTGGGCAATTGACAGATTTGCTTATCTCAGGTTTCGAGTATGTTTATGCCTTTGTAAGTCTAGCCATGAATACAATCTATATTAACCTAATCCTCTATATTTGTGTTTATTTCTTAAAATTAACACAGTCTTCTTATAATAAACACAGTCTTGTCTTAAATCTACTCATTACTAGGCCTTTTTTTCAGTAAAAACAAGTTGAAAAATAAATCCTTGTGTTCTGGAACTGTTTTATAGAGATCCATCACAAGTGCATAACATTTAAACTAAACTGCAAATAAGTCTGGCTGTATCTACTGAATAAACCATGTTTGCAGAATATTATTTTATCTTAAAGCCAAATTTATGAGAGTGATAACCAACTGAAAGTGTAACCGAGGAAACAGTGTTGCATCACACATTTCCAGGTGACTACATTCATCTTTA
The DNA here is from genome assembly GCF_003984885.1 of Neopelma chrysocephalum. Taxonomy (NCBI): domain Eukaryota; kingdom Metazoa; phylum Chordata; class Aves; order Passeriformes; family Pipridae; genus Neopelma; species Neopelma chrysocephalum. Next base: position 11,777 of record NW_020925222.1, read on the forward strand.
AGGAATAAAATTTCAAAAGTTGTTTTGTAGGACAGTCTATTCATAAAGTCTGATTTTTGCTTTACATTTTTGGTTTAGGGAATTGTATCTGATATTATTATCCAATATACTTATTTTCCTTGGCAATTTCAATTGTGGAGCAAAGACTGGAGCTAAATAATCTGTATGAATCATGTGCATAGATGAAGGTATATAATTGAAAACACTGAGACTGAAAGTAGCCAGGGACACATATAGTGATAGTGGAAGTCAAGTAATGAATGATGTCTCTGTGCTGGATGAAGTCGTGCCAACTAATCTCACCTGGTCATGAAGTCAGGCTGGGGAGAGAAGTCGAGGTTGGTCCCTGGTTGCAGCACAGTACCTGCTAGATGTCCCTACTGCATGGCAGTGGGCAGTGGTCCAGTTGACAACAATCTTCTTTGCTCCAGGAGTGCTTCAAACAGAAGGGGGACAGAAGAGAAAGAAGTGGTGCAGCAGTGTTTAGGTCTCTTCATATGTTTTTGCTGCTAATTTTTCTGAGAAGGATAAAGAACAAGCTGTCATGTACTTGTTGCAATTTTTGTGAATGAGGAATGGATGTAAAAGTTTTTCTCTCTCCTGCTTGGCTAGCAATGCTCCTGCTGCGAAGGAATTTTGTGAGGAGCATGAATGCCCTGCCAGATGGAAAGATGCAAATGAGGAGAACTGCTGTGTCTACCATGCCAACATTCATTCCTGTCCTTTGGCCTTCATGGTTAGTATGATGGTACAGCATAATGTGCTCTGTTCTTGGTACTAGATGAAACATCATTTTAATAACCAGGTTGTAACGGTAGATGAGTTGGAGGGGGGAACCTTCAGGCCCTGGCTTCAGTCCATTACCTGGAAAGGTGCATGCTCTCCCACCTTGCCCCCCACCTTGTGGCTTGTGACCCCCCCCAAAGGAAGCACACACACTGACCACCAGGGAGGGACGGACGAAAGAGGAAGTTTAATGTGGGGTAGGGGTTTATAAAGCTCTTGGGAGGGTCAAAGGGGACCAATTAAAGGTGAGGCGTCTTACAAAAAAACAATCAGGTAGGGAGTTAACAGCCAAATAAGGAAGGGGTTAACAAAAGACCAATGAGAACACCTTAGGACATCTTCCCAGGACACTCCTACCTGAGAGATAAGGGGTCTTACAGAGGGTGTCGGGAAGAAGGAGCAGTGACTTTGCAAAAAGCCATCTTAATACATGTTTAAATAACATTAAAAACTTCTGATTCACCAGTCCATCTTTAGCAGGACTTTTTCCATAAATCCATTGCTACAAGGTTGAAGTTCGTGAAGTCTTTCTGTAATTACAATTAGACGAAATCTATAGTTCACTAAAACCGCTGTGACGATGTCTGTCAGTTTCAGAATTTTTTTGCACTGGATGCTGAGGCCACAAAGCAAGTGGTTGGATCCTTGGGCAAGGCAGTATCCAGAATCTCTCACTATGTTTAGTGAGGCCAGTTTCATAATTTTGAGATTACCTGACTCGGATTGCTGTGCAGTCAATAAGGAAAGAAAGACAGATCATTGCATTCTAAAACAAGCAGGGCAAATTTTCTGTTGAAGGTATTCCTGCCTCTCCAGCTTACAGAGGGAACATGAATGATTTGCTTGGATTACTAGAGTTGAGGGGGATGAATATCACTGGCTGTGACTTGTAGAACTGAAGCCTGTATGCGCATGTCCTGAGATAGAATGATTTTTCTCTATTATATCAGTGTAAAAAAAAGAATCCAAATAAAGGATAACAAAATTTGTTCATGCAGTATTAGCAAGATCCATTCTTAGCTTGTCTGCTTGGCCTGTCTCTCTTTGAATGAATACTTAAAGTTCTGATTTTAAAAACACAGTTTGGAACACCTTAATTTTTTTTAATCTGTGAGGTAAGCCTTACCTTGCATACTAACCTTCATGCAGTTGCCCAGTTTTTCTAGTTGAGGTCCCTTCTGGTAATGTGACATTCTTCCTGATCAAAGATGGTGTAATAGAAAACCTAGTCTACACATCTTGCAGCTGTTTCATGTACCCTTCTGTGAGAAGGCCTAATTACTTCTCAAGATCTCCAGTTTGCTTCTTGGCAGTCCCTTTGAAAAGCTGTTTTCTTAATGACTCCCTGAGAGCCTTAGCTGATATCAGAACTTTGGTTTAAAAGAGGAATCCCTGTTGGACCATCACACCAATACTTTTGTCTAGAACCATAGTAAAGAACTTCAACATCCCACCACTGTCATGACCTCTCCGTTGCTTCTCACTTTCACAATTAGTACTGCTTGGAATTAAGGTATGGAAATGGCAAAAGCATGTTAGCTGACGTGCATCATCTGGCTTCTTCATAATACTGTAAATACTTTAGTTTCTGTTTAGAGGAAATCTAAGCAGATTGACTGTCAAACAGCAAGGCCATGAGTGTCACTGCATAAGATTGAAAATACACTTCAAAGAAAGTTTTTTCCATTGTCTGAGGAGGTTTTGATTTTCACTTTTGGGTTTTTTTTTTTTCAGTATCATGAGTTTTAAAACATTCTATTTGTGTTAGCTTGACTCCATTTCTTTTGATTTAATCTATTTCTTATAGTCCTTTGAAACAAGTACCTGAAGAAATACCTGGAGATAGGAGACAAACTGAATCCTTTCAAAAAACCAAAAAACGACAAGATCTTTGGACAGCCAAAATAGTCCTCCATGATTGCAGTTGTAGGAGGTTTACATCTTAATAGCTTTACTGAGACATGCTGTGCAAACAGACAATGAAAAGGTGCCTCACTTCCTCGCTAAAGAAAAAGGAAAAAATAAGCTGCTCTATCAAAAGTAATACTTCAATAAAACCCATTGAGAAAAATATTAAAAGTGGGATATGATTCTGGTTCTAATATAGCAAATTCTGAAAAAGTGCATTAGCTTCGTAGGGTTACTCATTCTGTGAGTACACTACTGAGGCTCATGTATTTTAAAAAGTAACAATATTTGTGACATTTTAACTCAATATAGGAACAATTGCCTGTCTCTTATTTTATCTTTTATTTTGTCACAGAACAGTGTTGCTTGTGTTTTGGCATATTAATTGATTTAGCTATAAAATATCGCTTCATTTGCTGTTAGAGAACATAAGTAATTTTGAGAAGGTAAAAAAGAGGAGCTAGGACTTCCATTGTGTTGTGCTTTACTGACGTAAGCAACATGTCTACTAAAGGGTAAAGGAGGAATTTGTGGTCCATGGATCCCAGATGATGGGCAGATATTTACTCACACTTTGTCTACTGCTGGAAAAATGAGCCAAAGAAACTGGACTGCCAAGGTAAACTATATTTATTGCATATGGCATTTTATCTGGTTTGCTCTTTTCAGAACTTACTTGCTAGTAATTTAAAGCCTTTCATGTATATTCTCCCCATCCATTTATTTGTGTGTTATATGTGTAAATGATGCATATAGCTGAGTAATATCAATTCCCAACTGACTTGACTTGAAAGCATCAGTTTTATGCCTTATGTAGTTATTGGAAGTAGTGGGGATGGGAGGAAAATGAGTCCATTTAAGGCCAACACTAACAATATACTGCACTACTGACTGGACTGTAATGCAGGTTCATATGATCATTATGGGCTTTCTGGCTGGCAGAAATAACGGGGAAGTAAACATGGCAAAATGTACAGGCCTGATAGCCCTGCTTGGTGAAAAGAATACACACCAGGAGGGCAGTCAGATCTGCCTTTCTCACAAGAGCTGTCTCTTCTGCTTCATTTTGCCCACACAGTGAAGGACACCTGCCCTTCCTGATTCTGAAAAACAAGTACAAATTCTTTTGAAGGTCATCACAACTGGGCAGTTCTTATCATAAAGCCTAGTGTATGCAAGAGAAACTTTGATGCTTGCTGCTTTTTTCACTTGTTTGGCAGGTTGTTTTAGTTCATATGGGTGTGACTTCTCTCATTGCGCACATCCGAGTTGGGAGAATGCAAGCTGCTCTGGAAGCAAAAACCACAGTCCTTCCTGCAGTAGGTATGATATAAAATGAAAATGTGAGGGAACTGCTTACTGACTGCAAATCTGAATGCTTTTATTATTCATGTATGGTGACCAAGAGCAAAAGTACCTCCTACCCCAACTTAGCATTGAAAATACACAAATGTATTTCCGAAATTCTTCTTCACATAACACTGAATATCCAAAAAATGTTTGAGCTTCTAACATGTATTAATCTAGAACAGCAGAAAGCCACTCTTGTCAAATAAGTAAGGTGATGATCAAATACCATGATCAATGGCTTCAGGTACTACAGGGCTTGTCTGCAGTTTGTGGGGATGTGAGAATATTCTAAGAAATGTTCTGAGGATCTGGACACTCTTCATCTGAAGAGGAGCAGACAAGTGTTAAGGAAATTGGATTAGTAGAAATCCATATTGGTTCTCTTTTTCACATAAAAATAAAATTACTCCCAAAGGCATCGGTCTTTCATTAACTTTGGTATAGCTGCATGAAGGGAAGAAGAAATAACTGTAACAATTCTCTTAGCAATGTAAAATTTAAAAATTGGACTTTGTTTAATAAATTAGACACACAACCTGAAGAAAAATATTGGTTAAAATAGGAATGTCATCACAGTACTCGTCAGCTACCCTTCTGGAAATTTGAGAATATATTTTCTAGTGTTATGGAACAGAAAAAAAGGACAGAAGCCACTCCAGTGTGAATGGAAGTATTTTGCTATAGAATTTTCTATTCATTTCAAGGCAACAGCAGCTGAGTTTTCCAGGAAACTTACACTTTATCAGAAAAAAAATGTTAAAAATGCAGCTCTACCCCTCAGGCAGAAAGTGACTTCTGTTATTATCCTGGCATTACACTGGAATTAATGGGGTTGAGAGAGAATTATTACTGAGCAGTGGATTTTGTTTTGTTAAGGCTTTTTTTTTTAAAAAAGGTACATAGTGACATTATTACATTGCTTGAGCTCATCTCACAAGGCTGAAGTATAGCATGATATTAGTTTAGTCACAGAGGTAACACTGAAAGACCATTCAGGACATGGGAGAAGGAGTTTTGTCCTTCAGGGTTTCTGTTTTACATCCCATCAGATGCTGCGGGTGATTTATATAAGATCTTGGAGTAAAAGAAATCCTTGAAGTATGGGTTGTAAGATTTCTTTCTGCAGTTCCCAGTGTATTCTGCTGCTGAATAAGGGTCACTGGCTTCTGGGGATCACAAGGGCTGGAATAAGTACAAAGAATAAAAAAGGAAATGCCTGCCCTGAAGAACTTTGTCCCCATATGAACAATGAAAAACACAGTAGTAGTGATGAAGTGTTTTATACACAAAATGTGTCAAAGCCTCTGATGTAATTAACATTTAATCTGATGAAGGAGATCCTGCATCACTTCAGAAATTCAGATTGCTCTTTCAGCTGCTGAGATGATATCTCTGAATTCTTCAAAAATTATTATTTCTGGCACTCTGAGGTTTCCCAGCTCAAGAACCATGTGTTTAGATCAGGATACTACCTCATAAATGGATAAAACTGCCTTAAAATATTCTGATACGTGTATCCTTTTTTAATCAGTGTGTGGAGATGGCTTTTGTGAGGAAGAGGAAGGTTGCTCTATCTGTCCACCAGACTGTGGGGAATGCCCACTTTCTGCTGATGCCAGGATAGCAATTGCCTTACCAATATGTTTAGTCTGCACTGGCTTCATTTTGACAGTCATGGTAAGTATCCTTTCTCTCCTCTTCTATTTTTCTCTTGTTTCCATGATTTCATTGGATAGAGTGGAGCTCTCTCTTAGTAGAGGGATAGAACTTCTTCATCCAGAACCTATGTGCTGTGAAAGAAAGCAGAAAGAAGGGAAAAAACTATTAAGGCTTCTTTGTAAGAGAAGTCTCATTGTGTTCAAATTTTCATTCTGTAGAGAGAAGACTACAGCAGGGTGGATATATCACTGTAAAGGAGGAAGAGATTTTTCAAAATGGGAAGTAGGGGACCCCAGAAAAGTAAGGGTACTTTTCACTCTGTTACAAAATTAACTGCTTAAAAACCCTATGGAGGCCAGAACTATAAAACAATTAAAAAACAATTTAGGTAAATTCATTAGGGGACTAGCTCCTTCAGGGGCCATTAAATCTCAGAGTCCAAACACAACTTGTAATGCAAAACATTCAACTTGAGATATTCTCAAAAGAAATCATGGGAAGAGAATTTTTTTTCTGTTTTGGTTGGCTGGGTTTTTTTAATAGGCTCATTTTCTTAGTGTAGCTGAACCAGCTTGGTTCAGTTCAAAGGGATTAATTTTGCATAGTGGTTATCAATTATTATAACAGACTCATGTAGGAAAAGCAAAAAGGGAATGAGGAGTGTATGAGTAATCGAGAAGCAGTTTTGTGTGTCTTTGAATAAAAAAGTCTGTATAAATAGGAGACAGCATGCTATTATGGCTTATTACTTCACAGTACTTCTGGGAAAGATGATCTATAACCTTTATATGTCTACATCTTGGAAAATAATACATTTATGATTTTCTTAACAAAGATTTAACAGGTGAATATGGCAGTTGTAGAGTCATTATAGTGATTATGTACCTGCAGATAATTTGTTTGGAGCTTGGCCTATAAATCCTATAAAACAATAAGCTACTCTTTCCTCAGGAATTCCTCCTCTGTCTATCTTGTGCTGCAGTTGCAGTAGGCAACTGCACTGAGAGAGAGTGAGCAGGAGAAGGCTGATGGTCCATAAATTGAGGTACTAAGGGATGCCTGAATCACAATTAGATTTTTTTCTCTATTCTGTACCTCACTCTGTGGCTTTCCGAGTTAGGAACAGAAGCAATGTTGAGAACTATTTGAGTATTTATAGTCCACACAAAAGTTGTGACAATGAGTTCATGGTAACTGTCCTGTGAAATGATATGATTTGACAGAAATGTGTAATTGGACATGAGAAATTCGGAAAGTTTTAAATAAACAGGCATTTGCATTTTAGAAAGAGCAATCAAGTTTCTTGGCCTTGCATAGACTTATTTAAATGTCTTGTAGCAATATTTAGCTATTATTTCTGCTATTTTTCTGCCGGTTTTGAGTTTGTATTTTTTCTTCTTGCATTTCTGTATACATATTCTTATATGCGTAATGATATGGGAATGATGTAATGACAACTTCTTCAATAACAGCATCTTTTTTAAAAAAAAGTTTTATTGGTTTTATTGTAGCAAGATAGGAAAGATTATTTTATCCAATTCAGTTACTGATAAAATGTAAAAAGAAACATCTGGGAAACTAATGCCTTCTTTAATCACTCAAGTAGAAGAAAGGATTCGTTTGATATCAAGTGTCTATATCAAGCCTGGTAGTCACTTCCTGATAATAAGTCTTTGTACAGTCATACCTCTACAAGATAAAAGTAGATTTCGTTCCTCAAAAACTTTTTGAAATAAATGGGATGAAATAATTTGATTTAATGGGCTCTATATTTGCCTTGAATTTCTCCCAATTATGTCGATACAATTTCCACACCATGTTCCTTGTGTATGAACTTGTCACCTGTTTCAGAGAAAACATGCATCATTCCTAGTATAATTCCACTCTCTAGGAAATGCTATAATGATGGTGAAATGCTATAATGATGGTAAAATGCTGCTTTGATTTGACATTTTGGCATTGACTGTAGCCATTAAAACTGTATAATTTAATCTGGTGCTTATTTGAAATCATGTATTTATACTTTGTATATTAGTTTTTCATGTCAGCTCTACAAAAAATCAGCTATTAGATCAATGTCTTCTTCACTGATGATTCAAGTAGCCAGAGATTCCCTACCTGATACTGTCGATGCTAGAGTACTTGACATAATATGGCCTAATTTGTAGACTGGGGGCTTGGAGTTGGGATGTACTGTGTTCTTGTCATGCACTTACATAGCATAACACATGTCAATGACATGAGGGGATGTGAACCACTCATTTGATGTCCAGGCTCAAATATAAATGCACAAACATTGATAATAATGGAGAGTTTATAGCCAATGCAAAATATGACAAGTAATTACTTCTAGAACATAGATTACAGTTTTTAATATATTTATTATGTGCTGTTTTCTTCTAAGCCTATTATTAATACATTTGGTTCAAACGTTACTTATAAGATGTATATTGAATGTTTAAATATCAGATTTGGTTTGGATACTTATACACTTATACTTTCATATTTGATAAAAATAATCTCTGGTTTAATTTCTTCAAAGGCATTGGGGCTACATTAGGAATGAATTTGATTTATTTTTGTAGTGGCTTCAATATCAGAAGCAAAAGATGCTTTGGGATGAAAGTTGGATTATAGATTTCACCTGCATCAAACAAGGTTAGTAACTTGTCATTTTGATACTGTGATCAGTTTCCTTAATAATTTTGAGAAATAATCTCCATTATAAGTACATTATTACATTTCAAGGGTCTTAAAAAAAGTGAACCAATCTGTGAAAGACATATCCAATGTTTCATCCCTGTTATCTCTGTGAACTGGTCACTGATGTTTGTTTCTTGAAGCTTTAGATGTCAAAGTTATTTTAAATAGTTTCCTTCTTTTTATTTACATTGATTTGTCAATTGAAAAAGACAAGCCTATGCCAAAATAAACAGATAACTTCTGAACTTGGACAAAATAAATTACAGTTACTTCAGTGAGTGTATCATTCTGTATGTATCGGTCTCTGACTAAGTTGCCCCCAAATTGCACCAATATATTGTGATACAACATGATCATATTTTCTCTCAGTGTATGCTATCTGTGACAGACTTGCTGCAAAAAGTAATTCATTGTGGCCAATGGGTTTTTTTCTATTTTATCTTCTGACTGTAAGTTATGATTTAATTAGTTCTAATTAAATAAATTAAGAATAAATTCAGATCTTATTATATGCTTTTCTGTGCTACACTTAAAATAGGCATAGATTATTTACTTTGCTGTTTCTTGATTTAGCATTCAGAAGGAAAACAATACCTAGACCTTTAGAAAGTGTAAATCTGTAGAAATCTGCTGAAGTTTGTAGGTCTGTACTGATGCACACTCTCACTGTGTGTGTCTGTGAGGAACTGCTAAGCAGATGTCTGCTTTATCTGTGTTATGTTATTGTGTTGCTAGTGTCAAGATGTTCTTGTGATAATATATAGTAGAGATACTTTCAGGCTTACACTTGAACATTAATTTTTGTATAGCTTTCATATGATATTCTTTTTGCTGCATAAGAAATTTTGGCTTAGGAATTAATTTGATTACATAAACCAAAATGAATTTCAATCCAGATTTGTGAATTCAGAAATGGAGGAAAGTGTCTTTCAGTATAGCAAATTTAACAAGATCAAATTTTCAGCTAATAGTGAATCAGAAAATGTCATAAACATCACACATGAGGAGAAACATTAGAAAGAGACTCAGGGAAACTAGAAGCATGACCAAAAAATAACACATTAAAAATTAGTTTGAAAAATCAAAGAAGAAAGACAAGCTTTCTAGGAGAGAAGCCTGCAAAGCAACGATATTTTTTAAGACCTAGGAGTGATAATTAACAACTAAATGAGGACTGATAACATTATGAGATTTAGCAACAACCAGTACGTCTTCTCTGGATAAAGCTGTTCAGAGCTACCCACTGTAGCCTGAAATGCACAGTTATCTAGATGGAAACAGATCATCAGTGTTCTACCCAGGGTATGTAGCCTGTATGATGGAAAATTAGCCTTATTTTTTCAAGATAACTTCTTTTTTTGTTGCTTTGCACGACATATAGAGATATAGATGTACACATTTATATATACACACTCATTCTCAAAGCTATCTCAGGGAGTTCTAATATATTTCTGGGTGGAATGCTGTAGAAAGGCTTAAAATGTCAATGCAATTTTGACCTGCATATGGATAATACTGTGGTGTGGGAACATGGCAGTTCTGATCCAAGCTGAGATACTGAACTTTCTGAGCAGCATTTTATTGGATACTTCTACTAGGGAGACTTGAGAGCTCTCAGCATTTCTGAGACTAATTGGCTAAATCTGGATTTTAATTGGAGATGGTTACACAATATGTAATTATTGAATTTGTTTTGAAGTACCTTTGTCACCTTGAGCTGGTCAACAGAGATTAAAAAGCATACATTGAGATCACTGTGTATTTTTTTCATCTTTCTGCATTGTTGCTTTTCTCTGACTTCAGTCTGGTGTCAGAATCACTTCCCACATTCCTGTACTTTACAGTCTTCTAGGAGCTCCAAATAGACTTGTTAAAGTATAGCACAGGGCTTGCTCTCCTTCTCTGGGTTCTGTCCTCAGCATCTATGTAGCAGCAAGGGCTAATCATCTCAGGAGCAGAGAAGTAAAAATTGCATCAGATCCTGAAAATTAGTGAGAAAGATCTCTAGCAATGAATCATCTTTGGAACTTTTTTACTTTTTATGCAGCAGTCACATCCCAAGCAATGGTTTTCTGTCTTAACTGTTAACAAGAGCAACTGGCTGTAAAGTTTTGGAGAATTCCCTTTATTTGTTTGCCTCTGGAGTCTCTGCCTGTGCAAAAATAGGCATCTTCAGGTCACTTTTCTCATCCCACATCCCATTTAGATCACGTCATACGGACAGTAACGGGAAGCGTGATGAGTGCTCCTCCAGCACCCAGTATCTCCAATGTCAGCTGTATCACTGCTCTGAGCTCTTGCACAGCAGCTGCCAACATGTCCAGGAAACAATACTTCACCCAGACTGGGAGATAGTAAGTCAATGTATTACTAATTTACTGTGCCTAGAATATTACAATTTCACCTTGAATTTCTGGTTCTTGCCACTTTACTGTTGAATAGGCAGTAAAAAAGAATTTATCTTGTTAGGCCAAATCCGGTAAGTTAAGATCATCGTCTGACTTCTGTACCAAATATTGTCTGTGGAGTATTTTATATGCCAGGCTTCTGGTTTGTCTTTCATTTCTCCTTTTCTCTTAGGGACTACAGTCTGTTAAAGAATGGTCCTTGCTGTTCAAACATATTTTGAACCAAGGTTTTTATGAAGCCCTTTTTCTAAAATGCAGGCAGAGCACAGCTAGGTTCTCTGCACTAAAGAGTGACACCCTTTACAGCGGCATGTTAGAAATCTTGTTCTTAAACCAGCTAATGTGACTGAATGTTCAGAACCTTTTACCTCTGAATCAAATTATTAAGGTGCACATCTGTGTAGACAGATAGTATAGGCATATCTTGCTATCCAGAAAGCAATTTTTCACATAAAAGTAGTATAAATAAGGGGTAGGAGGGGAACACGTGCAAAGATGGAAGCAATACCTACCACTGGAACACATAGGGAAAGATCTGTGCTTTGCAGGATAAAGCTTACTTCTGGCTGGGGGAACAGATGCATTTTCAGCATAGACTGTGGAAAATCACAGCCACTTCACTGATGTAACACTGTGTCCAGCATTGATCTTTTAGATTAGGCATTTTTGCTTCTTCTTTCTGAATGGTGACATTATCATCATCATCGTCATTATCATCTTCCTCAGATGCCTCAAGGTTAAAAACATTCGGCAAGGGTGAAAAATGTAAGAATGGGGCATTCAGTCTCATTGGCAAAGCACCTAGAGCTGCTACACCACAGACCCCATACTCTGTATTTATATGGTGGGTATCACTTAAATTCCTGCAGGTATCTCCATTGGATTCCTTTAACAAGGAAAATTGCTTTGTTGTCTATCAAACTCAGCTGCTTCATTGCTGAGAATGCTTAGCCCCATGAGAGCAGAAGTATGTGAAATGTCAGTGAGGGATCTACAGAATGGTAGCCAGAAGTCATGGATAAGGAGGGATGTGGCTACATGTGTTTCTCTCTCTCTGACACTTCCTTTGCTGCTACTCCATCATTGAACCGCCTCAACTGACCCTAACGCTCACAATCCAAATGTTGTTCACGGATCAAGATTGCTTGAATGTAATCACTAATCCTTCCTTTGTCAGTAGAAACAGGGTCCTGTTGTCTGTCATAGATTCAGATTTACAATCACATATGGAAATGCTTAAATTCTCTGCCTCACCTCTAATTGTATGAAACTGTTCCACTCTAGAAAGTATATCTTGTCCATTTTTGTAGTATTGCTGGCTTAGGAATTTGGTCTAAAACTCTGTGAATAGCATTTCATTCTGTTTCAGTGATGGTAGAACAGTGGCCATAAAGAAAATAATGAAGAAAACATTCACATTGTCTAAATCCATACGTAAAGAAGTAAAGCAAGTGAGGTAAGAAGTGAAATCTGAAGTGTTGTTCCTTTTTTGACTGGTTCTTTAGGGTTTAAAATCTTTCCAAATGTGACCGTAAATTCATATTCCTCTTTCTTTCAGACTTTGGTTTAACACCAGATTAAAATCTCCTTATTCCTGTCTTACTTTTTCTCCATATTGTAAGACAAGGCACTTTCCAGCTACAGTATAAAAAGCAGGAGGCACATTCATGAAAATTGCTGTTATGCTGTGATTTCTGTTGATTTTCACAGGGAACTTGACCATCCCAATCTCTGCAAATTCATTGGAGGTTGTATAGAAGTCCCAAATGTTGCCATTGTCACGGAGTACTGCCCCAAGGGAAGCCTGAGTGATGTGCTCTTCAATGAAGACATTCCTTTGAACTGGGGTTTCAGGTAGGAAAAAAAGTTTTGAGAAGTTAAATGAGACATACTGTGATATATGCTGTTTAGGGAAAGATGTTAATTTTAGATGATGTTCTTGGAGAGAGAGGCCTCTACTGTCATATGGAGAGAATAAAGAAGAAAGCAAGCAAATTCAAATATTCAGTCCAACTTGTCTTTCATTTTTTTTGATAAATCATATGTTTAGTGTTGGTCATGCTAAGGCAATGACTTTTCAACTCTTGCCCTAGAGAGACCTGCAGAAACTGCTTTAAAACCTTTTTTCCTGTGTAACTTAATTTTGTTCCCAAATGTCTTGAGCATCCCTATTTAACTAAAAATCACTGCACCTTTGTTTATGAAGACATATTGATTACCTGGTTAGCATATCTACAAAAGCATTATTATACCTACTAGTAGAGAGAATGAGCTCATACTGTCAATGAAACTTCCACAAAGGCAATGACATTTTTTTTTGAAATTGATCTTCTTGTCACACCCTTTCTGCTTCTGCTTTATGTTTGCCTTCAGCAAAGAAAGAGATTCTGAGGAAAGAAAACTTCCAAATAAAGTGAGGAAGTTAATAAAATTGTTTCTCTTGTAAACATTTGAAAACACTCCCAAGGATACAAAAGTACTGGCAATTTCTAGAAGAAACTCAGCTGTCTTAATAGAGGCTGAAGGCCTGCAGGCTCACACAAATGAGTGGGTGTTAAGGGCTTTTAGCCACCCACCTTAAATATTTTGGAAAATTGAGCACGGTAACACAAATTGAAAGCTATAAGGTGTGTTTCTGTAAAATTCAGTAGGCTTTGGAGCCACTCTTGACTGAAAGTTTAGTGGAAATACCAGCTTACTGATTTTTATCTTTCAGGTTTTCTTTTGCTACTGATATTGCACAAGGAATGGCTTATCTTCACCACCACAAAATGTATCATGGACGGTTGAAGTCTACTAACTGTGTGATAGATGACCGGTGGGTTTGCAAAATTGCAGGTAAAAAGTAGATAAGAAAAAAATTTCAAAACTGTCTGCTAACCCACTAATGTGCATAGATTTCACGCTCAACACTTTTTCCAAGTGCCTTCATGCTGATGTTTCATGTGGAATTACCAACTGTACCAAACTTCAGTAGAAGTGACCTGTGCTGAAGCAAGTTTCATGTTACATTATCAAGTGAGGTGAATTAATATGTGTCACTGATGCATTCATCAGACCCCACAAAGAATGGAGTTTGTCAACATCAGTCTGAGCAGAAACTCTGCCTCATTCTCAGTTTTGATACAGCAAGAAAACCTGAGCCATGGACAAAGATGTGTAGTAATGCTGACTGATTGGTAAACACAATGTAGTTTCATGGAGGAAAATAGACTCAGCTCAGAGCTTTTCAGTCCTTTACACAAAACTGAATTGTATTCTCCCAGAAACAGAGCTACAGTTCTGGTCTGCTCCTGGTACAGGAAGACAGCCTGTGGAAGCAAGAATGCCACTGAAGAGTCTAGTTTAGTTTGCAGATGCCAAGGGGAATTAAGGCAATGATCATCTCTTCTACTTTCTCTCCAGAGAAGTTGTCACACCCTCTAACCCCTAGCCATCCTAAAAGAAGCAGCAACAGATTTGGTTTGCAATGGAACATCCTATGACTAAGACTTCTACACAGGGACAGGCCTGCTTTTCCAAGTTATTCAGTATTCTATTGCCTTCGGAACTGCCTGCTCTGCTTAGAGCCTGTTCTTGAGAAAAGCATAAAAAATAGACTTAGTTGGATTACATCAGCTACATCACCTTAGCACAGCTTGTCTCAGTTAAATAGGATCTCTGTGAAATAATTCAGAAGTTATATAGTTGCACTGTAGCAATTTCAAGTTTTCATGGCTTATCCGGATGTGATAATATCAAACCAACATCACAAATAATGAATGCGGGAGCTATTTGAAAAATTACCTCCAACATAACGAACTAATCTCTAAGACCATCTTATTCAGAGGTCACTCCAGATAAAAGGAGACATCTGCATCCAACCTTCCCATACACGGCAGCAGAGTGCTGTTTACGTAAAAAAGAAAAATTAAGTCGGTTGTTTTTTTTTTCCTCCTCACCGATTCTGAGTCATATGCTGAGCATCCCTTCTATATTAGGCTAGAAGTATAGATGGAAAGATGTTTCACATCTATGCTGCCTTTGTTCTAGTGCTAGTGGTATGCAAGTAACACCCACCATCTGCTTTTCAGTCGTAATTCTGTCTAACTAGTAATTACTTTAGCAACCTGCCACCAGAGATAAGTATCAAGGGACAAGGTAGAACAAAAACCTGCATTTACATGCTAGCTCTTGCACTGAGGTGAGACCCTTATCTGAATATAGTTTGATAAAATCATAAAATAATTCTGATTGGAGGAGGTTCTGTAGTTCAACTTCCCTGCTGTTATGCAGTCCTACCTATATATTTGGTTTCCAGTTGCTATATTTACAATTGTTTAGGGAGGCAAGACCACCAAAACCACACTATTTCTAGACTAAGACATGCATTTAATATAGGGAAAACTAATACCTTTAGACTAGTTATGTTACTGTCTACTATTGCATGTGTTTCAGAGAAGTACCCACTGAATAGTTTGTTACCTGTTTTCTTTCATGCTAGATTATGGTTTGCAGTCATACAGAAAAGAAGATTCTCCTGAGGGATCAAACTCATACCAGCAGCATTTGATACAGATTTATACAGCTCCTGAAATACATTCACTTTCAGAGTTTGAACCCAATTCTATGACAGATGTCTACAGGTAGTTAAGTTTTCCTGATCTTGCACTTAGTAATCTCATCTTGAGTATATTTAAATGACTATTAAGCTCAGTATAATTCTACTGTTGCTCCAAGTATATGTTTGATTGTAGTTTTTAGAAGATTGGTCCTGAAATACAGAACAGCACAGATATCATAGGATCTTCTCTTTCAAGGTAGATAATCAATTACTGAATTCACTGAATATAAATGGAAAGTTTACCAAATGAATTATAAGGAGTCACTCTAGACTGGTAGATAAAAAGGCATAAAGATATGCTACTATATACCTATCCATTTTTTCTGTTGCTGTTTCTTATAAAAAGGTGGATTATTTTCAATAATGGTGATACTTTAAAAGTTAATAGAACCAATGTTCCAGGATGTCACAATAAACATATGCATCCCGTAATTTTATAATTAATGTCTATACACTATTTGCTGCATATACACAGTGACATTTTTTGGTTTACAGAGGAAAAAATAAAGGTGAGAAGAAGAATGGATGCACTAGTGAAAAGCTTCATCCCTTTCCTTTTGAAAGCTTTCATAGAATATCATTTTCCAATGGCTTATTTGGCTATCAGGTTTAGCCCTGCCGGTGGTGGATAGCTTCTATACAACCACTTTTCAGATAAGTGGGATTACAATTGTAAACAAGTGTATGCATATTAAATGTGCTAGAACACTATTAATTTTAATTCATTCTGTCAGATTACCTGAGCAAGAATTTGAGATCTCAGTAGTATTTATGTCTATAGGCTTAAACATGTCCTGAGAATTTGCTTCAAAATGGTTCAGCTAAGGCAGTTTGTGATTGTGTTGGTGTTTCTGGCTACTGTCATTTGTCCTGTGTCAGTCTGTACTTTTTCAATATGGAGTGGTGTTAGAAAGTACTTTGTTCCAATTAAACAATAATTTTAGGGTTGTCTCATACATTCCAGTTTATCATTGCCAAGAAAATGTTTCCTAGTCTTGTCTGTTCTCACTTTGCTCCTGTTCGGAATAGATATTGTTACTTGACTTTGCAGGCAACTCGGCCTCCTGAAAGCATTTCTTGTGAAGGGCTTCCCTTAAAATAGTCTTAAAATCTGCTTTACTCATGTTATACAGGACTACAATGAACTTTTGACAGACTCAATGAATCTATCTTGCTGTCAATCTGCGTATTTGCCAAATCCAGGTCTACTCTTGTGGTACTGCACTTGATCCTTTCTTGGTAAAAAAAAATAAAATAATAAGAGATAAAATCAGAAAAGGGAGAATATCAACATGCAGACAGGGAATGTAAATAATGTATAATTTAAAAAATCTTCTTATCTGGGCTATTCTTCAGAATTTGAAGAAATCCTCAGTTTTTATCTGTACAAAAATTCCATTAGTATTTCTGAAGGTAAGGCCCAAATAAAAAATTAGTAGAAGCTGCAGGAGTGGGACTTGTAATTTACTGTGCTCTTACAGATGAATCACTTGCTCTTAAACTTCTCCAGGGAAAGTGTTGGTCAGATGGGAAAGCTAAAATGGAAATGAGAACAGGAGCATGAAAGCAGCTCCTGATTTGAGCTGAAGAGGCTGTTACCACTCACAGTTTCTCCCAGATCAGCTCCCCTTGATTTGTAATCATTATGTGAATCTTACTGTCCACTATATTAGGACTTTATTGAGCAGTGCTGATGAAGCTGAATTGAATCAATACTACTTTATCGGAGTTACCATCATCTAATTATTCTCCTCTAAAACCTGTTTAACTTTGTTGTCTCACCAGGTTTGATATTGCTTTCTACTACCACATCACCCCAAAATTAACAGAAAAATCTCGTCAGATTAATTTCTACAGTATTCAGCATAGTTTATTATTTTATTTGCCAGTGGTGGTCCACAAGTGGAGTGAAAGACAGATATACATATCCCATTATACAACCAGAATGTCTTACAGAACAGAGCAACCATTAGCAACACAACAGACTGCAAACCAATATTGTCCATAAAAGTAAATGTTACCGAGCAGAGTTGCATGCAGGGGGTTAATTATTACACTGTTTCATTATATAAAGAGACAAGAGCATCTTCGTCAGGCCTGTTGGCTTGAGGAGGTGCTTTCTTCTGAGAGATCACTGTTCTAAAAGGTCTCTAGTGGGTTCAGTGAGGACGTTAAACACCCAGTTGTTAGTGTCTTTTTCCATTCTTCATCCTTGATGAATATATTTGACCTTGGTTCAACTGAGGAAGATGATGATAAGGAAAATATGATTCAGAAGGAACAAGTAGACATGTCTACTACAAAATATTTATTCTGGACACACCGTGTCATCCTTGACTTTATGGAGATTTTTTAGACAGTGATCTATGCTGAAAAGAAGCCACTCCTCCAACTGATGGTCACGATGAACCTACTCCTGCCCCTTGATTGGAGCACAAATCCGTCCTCTGTGTTTAACTGGATTATGTACGTATCTCTGCACATATCATCTCTGGATTCCATTAATTCTTCCAGAGAAAATTGCTTTGCTATCCATCAAATTCAAACTCTTTATCTCTGGGCTTGATAACTGTGAGAGGATAATGCTACGAAACATTTGGTAACAGATCTCTGAAAACACAGAGCAGTACACACAGCAGTACTGTTGCCATCCTTCCTTTTGAGATACTGGGCTTTCAGTCATACAAGAAGGAAGAATAAGAAATCATGGAAAAAAGAAATCACTGACTCCATTGACTGTTATTTCATTAAGATTTTGCTTTGTTTTTATTCTGCAGTTATGCCATTATTTTACTAGAAATTGCCACAAGAAGTGACCCTATACCAGTAAGTAAAGATGAACTACCTGTGAAATTTGCACGACTGCTTTGATTCTGTTTCTACTGAAGACATAAACCAAACTTTGAGTAACTGCACCTTTGAGTTACTTTTTGAGTACACATTTTCCTTGTGATTTTCTCGGCGTTAGTTCAGTTCCCATGGAACATTGCAATTAGGGCTTCCTCACATATCCACCTGTCTTCCCTTTCAGACCTTTGAAAAAGAGACGATGATAAAAATAACGTGGCTCCAAACCTGACTTTTGATTAGTTCTGTGAGGCTTAATGGTGGCAGGAAGGGATGCAGAGGGAACATATGTCCTAATATCTTCCTTTTTATTCTATTCTTCCTTTTCCTGCCATGCAAGAGCCCTTTTAGTGGAATCTTGAATGCTAGAAAGGCAAATCAGCTGCTCTCCATAAGGAAAATCTCTGTTTTGGGTGTGTCTTGTGATCAGTGCTAAATGGCAAACACACAAAAAAATGCACCTTGAAATTAAACCTGATGGTCTGGATATGTAACCATGTTGTCTCTGAAAAAATTTGCTTAACAAGAATTGTAACAATAAAGTCTTGAAACTACCATTCTTCCAATCATGACAGTGTGTGATAGAGCAATGTAGGCCTTGTGATTTTTAAATGTTTCCCAATATCTTGCCAGGTATTCAATTGTTTATCTCATATAAACACTGAGATTAAAGCCTTTCAGCCATGAAAAAGCTTTTAGAAAAGGTGACCCAGTTTAGACTAGTTATATGCTTTTTTATCCTCTTTACTTTCTTTCTTGCACCCTTGAGTAAAGAAGCAGAGCAGGAAGTGATAAGGGAAGATGTTATATAAGTAACGATGGTAATAGTAATATAATTTCAATGGCTGGCATGATAACCATGCCACTAATTTCAACATTGTTTGATCCCCTTTACTTTAGAAAGATGGTATGCATTCAGCTGAATATTTTTGGTGCCCACCTTTGTCAGAATTAATTTCAGGAAAGGCTGAGAATTCTTGCCCATGTCCCACAGATTACATAGAGGTAAGTAAGATATAATATTGTGTACAAAGATTCTTTACTGAAGTGAATTTATGTCATGTCCCAGAATTTTTACAGCAGTATGTAAAGAAACCAGAAATCAAGAAGTACTCCTCAAATAAGGCGCAATGAAATTATTTAATATCTTTAATTAAAAAAAAAGTCATTGTGATAATGAAACATTCAGCTGTTCCCTCCAGTTGTCAGTGTAATAGGTTATGGTTTTAATATGCAATCATTCATTTTTGTGCATTTTCATTTTATTATAAAGTGTTGAAT
The DNA here is from genome assembly GCF_003984885.1 of Neopelma chrysocephalum. Taxonomy (NCBI): domain Eukaryota; kingdom Metazoa; phylum Chordata; class Aves; order Passeriformes; family Pipridae; genus Neopelma; species Neopelma chrysocephalum. Next base: position 31,322 of record NW_020925222.1, read on the forward strand.
TCCATACATATTTTATGTCAGTAATATCTATTCAGCTTACTGGCAGAGGGCTTTCAAATAATAAAGTTTCTGTCTCAGGCAAAGTATCAGTTTGGTTTGATTCTCATGCAACAGGTCTGTGTGTTCAGTAGCCTCAAACTGCCTGATAAAGTACACCTCCCCCCCGCCTCCCTTTACTTAAATCAGAACAAGATTTTGGTGTCCTTATTTCAGCTTAAGTGCAATATAACTGACTTTGCTGATTTGTAGCAATCTAAATGTAACAAACTTCTCATTAGCAGCACTTGATTTTAACCGGGAGTTAACATTCTTAAAGAGTAGTTGAGTTTTTAATCTTTTGTGAGTTTGATGTACAGAGAAGTCCTCTGAAAACTGTATGTGAGTTCGCCAGCATAACACTATCTTAAAATATAAGACGAGAGCTTAAGCAGTGTTCAGCAGAAGAAATGTGTGTATCTAATTCATGATTTCCCACAGCAGCATTTTTATGAACTAACATCCTTTGTTCAGCAAAAACTTGTAGAATTCCACAGACCTCAGTATACCTCTGACACTTTTCACCAGCTGTAGATGACCAGTTTGCATGAAAAAATAATAGTAATAATTTTAAAACTGCCTATGCTTGGAATGATAAAAGGCTGTTTGCTTTTGTCTCTCTTTTTTTCTTTCTGCAGTTAATCAGAAGGTGCAGAAAAAATAATCCATCCCAAAGGCCTACATTTGAACAAATAAAAAAAATGTTGTACAAGATGAATCCTAATAAAGTTAGCCCTGTTGACATGATGATGACTCTGGTAAATTTAGTTTTTTATTCCAATCCAAGTTAGTCTGCTCACTTGCAATCGCTTTCACCTCTATCCTTCAGGTTTGTTTTTTGATCTCATACCCCTTGTTTGGTGAGAAAACCCAGTTATTTGTTTGCCTCTGGTGGGCTAATTGTAGCTGTAGTTCTGCTTGAGACACAGCTTTCCTTCTCTTTCAATTTCTGTCCTTTTTCTTAACTTTCTCAACTTCTTTGGGACTGAACACTTTCTTCAGTCAAATGTTGTTTGGTGTTTAATGTGCTCACAGGATACTATATTCCCCTTTTCCCAAGACTCAGTGGTCTTACAGTACCAGGGATATAGAATCCCGGCATGCACCAAAGAGCATGTTTACAGATGCATTTTGAGCAGAGTATCTCAAGGCCATCAGCAGAGAAAGGAGATTCCTGCTCCCATAGCCTATTACCCCACACAGAGGAAGGATATAAGAAAGCAAAATGTAGACTAGCACAGCAGGATAGTTTACAAAACAACATAGTGAGCTTTTGATGAAAGTCTGAGGCTTAGATACCTTTTGTTTTGGTGAGATTTTAATCCATCTCTGCAGCTTGGTCTCTGCATTGGATTAGACCCCTAAAGTTTACAAGAACTTTGAAAAGTCTCAAATCAGCTTCTGCTGTCAAGCAACAATTTCAAATCTAGATTCATAAATTTACCTAAGGAGAAACTTGATCTTTGGATTTTGTAAAAAATTTTAGGTGTCTTAGACCTGCACCTTTTCTTATCTTGGAGAGTTTTCCAAGCAGAATCATTCAAATGCTTAAATCATATCCAACTATGAATCTATTTCAACAAAAAGATTATTTTATGCAATTCTCTATGTTATTTAGATGGAGAAATATAACAAACATCTGGAGGTACTGGTTTCTGAGAGAACCCAGGATTTAATGCATGAAAAACAGAAGACTGATCGTCTATTGTATAGTAAGTTATAAATACTGGATCTTCTTCTCAATAATAATTTTATTTCAGCTGTCTAATTACAAACAGCAACCCTTTGATAAGTCATTATTTAATAGCAAGGAATGAATATAATTGTTACTTTTCAACAAAAGTTGGAAAGATATTTACGTACTTTTATACTTCCCCCCTAGAAACCAGTACACTCCTCTGAGAGGTGTGACCCAAGAATCCTTAGTGCTCTGACTTTGGATTTACATGGCAGTCCTTCTGCTTAGTTATAAATGTTGGGGAATTGCAATTGGTTACTTTTGATTGTAGTGTATCCTCTGGCATTATGCAAGAAAAGAGGCATAGAGGAACAGGAATACACATATGAGAGAGAAAAAAAGAAAAAGGTGTGAAGGTGCAAGACAGGAGAAATAAAGACAATTAAAAAAACAAAATAGAGAAGTGATAGTAAACAAACCTAACACAGGTAGAAAGTACTAGCAAAGAGTTGGCATGGAAGGAATTAGTAAAATCCCAAGTCATACTATTAAAATCTAGCCTTATACTTCCTTGGAATGTATAGATTTGGGGTTTTTTTAGAACTAAAAGTTATGGGCCATCAGAAATATGTAGACATGTTATCAGTGAGATTTACTGTGAATTCTCACATTACAGCAGAGCAGATTTTGATGCCAAACTGTGTTTCAATCTTTGTAATATTTCATGTTTCTGATCATTGCTTCTCACCTTTAAACAAGCAGGTTATGTTTAATGTGTGATTTTACCATGCCAAAAAAGTAACAATGCACTACTTTCTACAACAGGTATGTTGCCGAAACAAGTAGCAGATGATCTCAGGCAGGGAAAACCTGCACAAGCCCAAAGTTACTCAAGTGCCACCATCTTTTTCAGGTAAACAAAAATGAAAGATAAGACCAGAACTTACTCCTACTGGAGAAACTTCTAGGCTTCTAGTGGAGGTGAAGCTCCTAACCAAGTACAGAATTTCTATCTGAGCTGCCATCTATTGTACCAGCTGTCTCTTCAAATGAGTGTTTTCCAAAATTCTCACACCAATCAATTTTTAATTATAAATACTTAAATAAACAATGAGATTACTGTGGAGCTCTAACGTACAGCAGAACATCACTTTACATGTGTTACTCATGCATGAATGTATATTTGATAATACAGGCCTAAGTAAAGACTCCAGCATTTAGCTGTGTAAAGAAAACTTTTCTATCCTTGCAGTCCACATGGATTTACAGTTTTAAATTTTTATATGTGCATGAAGCAACATATAAACGGCATGCCTTCACTTGTCACAAATGAACAGATATCAAATTTCCTTTTTTCATTTTTACATAACCTAAAATTGAAGACTACTTAGTCTGTTGCAGATTAAAGTCTATCTGTAAAAATGGTTTACTGCATCGGTAAGCAAAAAGACTTAGGTCAGTCTGTCCTTTTTGAATGGAAGGAGTCTGCTGCCAATTTAAATAAATTAAGAAAAAACTATTCCATAAGATCCTTAGCAAAGGAAATACTGAGAGAGAAGTTTGACATAGTTCCAACGAGAAATTATTACTGTGTGTTTAGGTTTACCAATCTGCAATGTTTAAGGTGGTGGATGAGTGTGTTCTTTCTGTTGTGTTTTAACAGTGACATTGTCGGCTTCACTCAACTGTCTAGCAGCAGCACACCGTACCAAGTGGTAGATCTCTTGAACAAGCTTTATACCACTTTTGATGAAATCATAGATAACTATGATGTCTATAAGGTGGAGACAATAGGAGATGCCTGTAAGTTCCTTGAGCTATGGACAATCGTGGGGCTTATGGAGCATCTGGGAAGAGACTAATTTGATGACAAGGAAGAACAGATGAAGGAGATTTGGAAAGCTTGTTACCAGTGATAAGACCACATAAAGCAATTAGGAGATAAGTCCTACCTACCAGAGCCCCAGCAAACTTAAGGAACATTTTCCTGCATAACTTAGATCATTTGTACAACTGATGAGTGTTGTGGACAGGAAAAATGAATTGAGTAAAATACCACTGACATTTATTTGGTTCCTATGACCTGTAAGGTCTGACTTTAAACCTTGGCAGCAGATTAATCAAGCTGGCAACTTCTGTATCACAGGAACACAACCAAAAAATTTGCCTTCTACATGGGATCCTAGACGTCATTCCATATTACTATCTCTGTCTTTTTTTTTTGCAAAGACCATGATAATCTTCTCTCTCCAATACTCCGTAGGGGCTTGACTGTCTCTTCTCTTTGGGTTTTTAGGAAAATGGCTTTATATTTGCTACCATGGGAATCTACTGGAGACTGATTACCATTAAAACTCAGTTCCATCAAAAACCTAAGGGAATCTAACAGAACTTTTGGGTGAGACAGAAGGGAAGTCCTGTAAGAGATTCGGAAAAAAAATCCCAACTCTTTTTTTTCAGTGCCATAGTTCAGCGTGTTCTCAAGCATAAAATTCCTGAACAAATGCACCTGAGAGATCCTGAAGAGACCTGTTTCTTGTCCTACAAAGTCATACAATCAAAGAATCACAGAATCATAAAATATCTTGAGTTGGAAGGAACTCACAAGGATCATTGAGGCAACTCCTGATGCTTCACAGGACAGCCCCAAGAATCACACCATGTGCCTGAGAGTGTTGTCAAAACCCTTCCTGAACTCTGTTGGGCTTGCTACTGTGCTTCCCTGAGGAACCAGTAACCAACCACCCTCTCTCTGGATGATGAATCTTTTCCTAGTATTCAGCCTAAACCTCCCCTGACACAATTTCAGGCCATTCCCTCGGATCTTGTCACTGGTCACCATAGAGAATAGATCAGTGCCTGCCTCTCTTCTTCCCCTCACAAGGAAGTTGTAACTGCAATGAGGTCTCCCCTCAGCTTCCTCTTCTCCAGGCTGAACAGACCAAGTGACCTTAGCCTCTCCTCATACGGTTTCCCCTCAAGGCCCTTCACATCTCTGTTGCCCTCCTTTGGACACTCTCTAATAGCTTAATGACTTTCTTATATTGTGGCACCCAAAACTGCCACAATATTCAAGGTGAGGCTGGCCCAGTGCGGGGCAGAGTGGGACAATCCCCTCCCTGGACCGGCTGGTGATGCTTTGCCTAATGCCCCCAAGGACAAGGTTGTCCCTCCAGGCTGTCAGGGCACTGCTGATTTGTGTTTGTAACGTAAGATACAGAGGTATACCCAGAAATGCCAAGACAGTGGAAAGAATTCAAAAGTTTATTTAGAAGCCCAGAATATGATAAACTTACAAATATCTCACAGTGCTTATTGCAGCACCAGCCCCAGGAAGAAAAAGGCAAACCTCCTGTTCGCTCCCAGGCTTTATCATTGCTGGCCCCCTCGACTCTCCCCAGGGCACAGTTGCCCTGTAGCATTCCTGTAAATGTTATCTCTCTCCTCTCATGTCTCAGAGAGAGAGGCTGAGAACTTCTCTTGCTGTGAAGAGAGGGGGAGGAAGCGTTGAAACTGCCTTTGAGAAAGAGTTACCTTTTAGACAGAAAGCCTTCCTAAGCAAAAACTCTGTCTCCTCATAACAAAATCTTCCAGAAAAAAAAAGGGTAATCACATGTTCAATTGTCATCAACCTCCAGACTTGCTTCCAGAGTGCTGCTCTCCACCATCTCATTCCCCAGTCTGTAGGAACACCCAGAGTTGCCCCACCCCAGCAGCAGAATCAGGCACTTGCTCTTGTTAAATATCATACAGCTGGCAATTGCTCAGCCCTCTGATTTGCCAACCTCTCTCTGCCTTTGAGGCAATTTAGTATCATTGGCAAACTTAGTATCCCTTTGAGTCCTACCTGCAGATCAAAGATGTTGAAGAGCACAGGGCCTAAGATGGAGCCCTGCAAAACCACACTAGTGACAGGTCATCAGTCTGATGTTACCCCATTCACTATCACCCTCTGTGCTTGACCCACGAGCCAGTTGCTCACCCACCACATGATGTGTTTACCCAGCTGTGTGCTGGACATTTTATCCAGAAGGATCCTGTGAGAGACAGTATTGAAAGATTTACTGAAATCCAAAAAGATTACATCAACTGGCTTCCCTTACTCAACTAGATCAGTTGTCATAAAAGGAAATTAATTTTGATAAGCAGGACTTTCCTCTCATGAAGCCATGATGGCTGTGACTGATGACTGTGTTGTCTTTCAGGTATTTTTCAGTAACTCCCAGAATAATCTTCTCCATAATGTTGTCAGGCACTGAAGTGAGACTGATGGGCTTGTGGTTTTCAGGGTCATCCTTCTTCTTCTTGAAAATTTTGACAACATTTGACAGCTTCCAGTAAGCTGGGACATCTCTAGATTTCCAAGACCATTGAAAAAGCATTGAGAGAGGTTTCATAATGACTTCAGCCAGCTCTTTGAGTATTACTGGATGAAACCCATCAGGCCCCACAGATGTACAGGGATCCAGCTGGAGCAGCAAATCCCATATAAGTTCAGGGTTTAGTGTGAGTTTGTCATTCTCACAGTCATGGTCCTCCAGCTCAGCACTCTGGTACCCTCAGAGCTCATCATCAGTGTTCAAAGCATAGTACAGGAAGCATAGGCCATTGCCTCTTTTTATAATAGCTCCCCAAAAACAACAGGTACTGAACAGCCATGTTCCCACTACCTGTTCCACTTCAAGCATTCTCAATTAAGGGATAAAGGGAAAAAGAAAGGGTTGGAGGGGATAAATCCTGTGTAAAAGTGAGAAGGAAATATGTTTTTCAGAGCTAGGGTAATTACACGCATAAGCTGTTGCTCTTGCCTTTGTTTGTTTCTGGCTTACTCTGCTTAGGAGGCACAACTGTGCCCTAGGATATGACAGAATTGGGTTTCTTTTTGTTTGGTTGGTTGTTGTTTTTGTTTCATTTGGGCAGCACCCTTTGGTAAATCTGTGTGATGTCAAACATTAACACAATTGCATTGTTGTGTTAAGATATGGTGGTTTCAGGAGTACCCAAAGAGAATGGGATCCTTCATGCCGGTGAGATTGCAAGCATGGCTTTAGACCTCCTGGATGTCTGCAAGACTTTTAAGATCCCACACAAGCCCAACACCCTTCTAAAAATAAGAGCAGGAATCCATTCAGGTATGTTGAGAGGGCTGCAAAGGTGTCTTCCTCTGGCTCGACAAATACTTCTGTAGTGGCCATTTTATCTCCATTAGGAATTTCTTCATAACTTCATTAAGAAGTTAATTTCTTGATATGAGAGAGAATACATCATAGAGGTCATCCCAACAGAATAAACTATTGGATACATGGAATATTTGTAACTCAGTGCAGAATACAACTTTGGAAATATTCCATGGTCCCAGTGCCTTTGCTGATGCAAGTGAGAACTGCCTTTCTATATCTGCTACTTGTCCTTTTCAGATGTTCTCTTCTCAAAACTGTGAGTTGTTTCTTGACTCTTTGATCTAACCTTTGCTCTCAGACTCCCAGCTCCCTGATCTAATCTGATGTGTGATTGCAACTGCTTCTTGTTAGATAGTCAGAGTTGGACCTGTCCTGTGCAGCCCAGCACCTGCCAATTAAACAGCATACATTGTCTCACCAAGAGATCATATCTTCTATTTTTTAAATCAGTTGGGGCTGACACGAAGGAACCAAAATGCTCATTTTCTGTCTTCAGCAGGAGCAGGTTGCTTTCTGTTCTCGCCTTTCCATGTGATAATGAGAGTTGTGTGTGCAACTCCTATTGACGGCATTCCTATCTCATTGGCCCTGAAAATAAGTTGAAATGGGGTTCTGCAGATGCCTTAATTCATACACAACACCTCCATCACATCACCACTTCCCCCACTGTTCTCCTTTGAGGCCTTTTTGCAATTCCCTCCATAGTTCTGAAATCTATCTGTAAGACAGATGTGTAACCCATGTAAAGACAATACTGACACTCAGTCTTTAACTGGTTAATGAATGAGATATAAAGTAGTGTAGGAAAAGCCATAAGGCTGTATGATTGATTACGTGATTTATAAACACAAAATGCTTTATCTTATTTTTCTTAACAGGGCCAGTTGTAGCTGGAGTTGTTGGAACCAAAATGCCACGGTACTGTTTGTTTGGAGACACTGTGAACACGGCTTCCAGGATGGAATCTACCAGTGAAGGTAATAAGGAACAAGCTGCAGGTGGGATTTTGATCATCCTTGCATGAATTCTGAAAAAATGCTGTGCTGAGTTTTGAGTCCTGACTTATTCAAGAAACTGCAAATCCTGTAAGAAGGTCCTTGATTTCTGGTTCCAGTCTGCCTGTGAACAAATTATGACAGTGATATTCTCTACAACCATTTTTGTAACCAGATCCCCTTATTCCCCAAGTCTCAGAAAGGGATTTTTGTTGCTGTGAAGTTCTATATGGTAAAAAAAGGTAAGAATATGATAAAATGAGAGGCAAATGATTATGCTCAGTGTTCCTATTTCTACCTGGCACCCCGCTGAATTTATAGTAAAAATACTTTCATAACTCCCCTCTTTTGCTGATAAATTTCTCTAATGGAGAACACAAGAGGTGGTAGGACACCATGGGAGCTGTGTCTGTCTTTAGCTGGTATAGAAGATTATGTATATGTCTTCCAGCAAAGAGAATAGACAGAAATTTCTAGAAATTAAAGCGTGGAGATATTCTCACCTTCACTTCTTCTCAGGAGATAACAGTTTAGTTTGCATACTTCATCTTTAGCCAGTATGAGCATTTGAACCTCACATTCTGATATACTTTAGCCCAATGAACAAGAATTTGGAAAAAAAATAAGAAAAGAAAGCGATTCAAGGTCAAAGGACCTTGATGGCTTTTTTTCCTTTCATTCATGAAATGCAGGTGAATAGTTTTATGGCTCACACTGTAGTGCATTGTAAATGTATGTGAACTAGGCAAATACAAGTTTTTTTCAAGTTTAATTTCATGACAAAAAGTGATGCTTTCAATATCTACCAGGATCCATTAAAAACAAGGCAGAAAGGCAGTGGAGTGGTCCTACATGATGATTTTGAAGATTATCTTTGGGATTTGAGAATCACCAGAATCTATTCCTTCCCACTATTTTATATATTTTTCCAAAGAAAATGCCAGTCTGAGCGCAACACACATAATTTCATTTTCTTTCTGCCAGTCTCACAGATAACTCCTTTCTTTCTCCTCCTCCTTTTAGGCTCCTTGAATCATCTTATCAGACCCGCCTTAAAACTAATGCCTTCAAAATCTACTTCCATTATTCTTCATAGTTCATCATTCATTTTTTTCTGTATGTCAGTCTCTTTCTCATATGGTGCATCAACACTGTAAACTTAAGTACAAAGACAGAGCTTTTAATCTTTCAAGCCTTTATTTTATCTCCCTCTTTCTCTGGCCATGTACATCTGACAATCTCAAATTACATTACCTTGTTTTCACCCTAAGTTGGTTACTTTAAAATAGATTAATTACTTACTAGAAATGTACATAAAAGTTGCTATCACCTGGAATCTGAGTGCTAGTGTCTTGTTCTCAAGCAGGACGACAAGTTAAAATATCATGTACCTACTGCAAAGAATATTTTTGAGATATATATCTATACATGTTGGAACACCTATTTCCTGATCTACAGGGAGTGTTCTGAGACTTTTAAAAAAATTTAAACAAATAAATGAAAGTGGATATTATAAAACTGTTATTTTCTGATATAAGAAAAATCACTAAGACAATCTTAGACAGTAGTACCATCAATCTGGCATATTTTTCAAACAAAGAAGCATAATGATTTACTCTGTGTCACTGATTGTTACAGGTGAAAAATCCTCAAAATGAAATAAAACAAAAATGGGGGGAGTTGTTTTTGTTGTTGTTTTGTTTGTTTGTTTGTTTGTTTGTTTTTTCAATTTTTAAAATTCTGGCAAAATTTTACTTTCTGGCAAAAGTAGAATTTCTTCTATCTGTCCTCTTCTTTCGTCCTTCCCCATCATTTGCAGAGGGCAAGGGAGGTGAGGTTTACATGAAAGTAAAATCTCAACTAGGAAAAAATCACGTTGTAAAAAAAATTGTGGAATTATGGTAATATTGTCTCTTCCACCTGTCTTTATTAACAGGTCAGAGCAAGGATAGCAGCTTCTTTAATGTTTAGACTTTGCTAAAAATTATATGTGCAAAAAAGAGCTGGCTCTTTATTGACCAGGAGGTAAAACTATATACAGTTTTCTTCACCAGATGAAATGGATGCTCATCAGTAGCACCAGCCAGGCAGCTGCAAAGAGTAGACAAATATTATTAGATGCAGAATGTGAAGAGTAGTGTTTGTTGACAGCCACACATTTGTTGTGAGATGCTCTCACAGACAGGCCAGGATACTGGAGCTTGTGTGTTAACATTTCAAATAACAGAGGAATAACAGCGAAGACATGAAAAAAAACAAGGGGGAGTTCATTAATGGGTCTTGAAATCTTTGGCACACATTAGGGGGTGGATCTGTCTTAGATGTTCAAATTGTTTGATAATATGACAACTATTTCTCTTTCCAGCTCTTAAAATACAGTGCAGTTCAAGTGTATACCAACTGTTGGAGCAGATTGGAGAGTATGTGTTAGTATGCCGTGGGAATTTACAAGTCAAGGTGTGTATGCAACATCTATGCTCAGCTTTTCAGAAAGGAGAGTGTGAAAGTACTCTGGAGTCCCTGAATTTTAACCCATGCAGTCCTTTATGTCTTGCAGTCCTTTATATCTCACAGTCCTTTAGTTAGACTAACTCCTGATCTGAAGAAAGCGCGGTCAAGTATTAAACCAGAACCAATTAAATGGCTTGTTCATGGAACAACTCTGATAAGTCAGAGATGAAGGACCTAGCCAAGCTTGGAAGTCCTGCATGGCACATTTAAAAAAAAGGTCATTCAGAGACATCACAAACCATCATGTGAGTTCCATAAGAGAACTAACATACTTGTGAACCCAATTTTGGATGGGACTTCAAAGAATTGTTTTAGTTGATACTGCTGCCATTATCTTTTAAGGGAAGGTCTTATGCCTCATTTTCCCTGCATGTAAAATGGCTGACAGTCACATCAATCTCCTTTTGGGACTTCTTTTGTGCTGTATTAAGAAAATTATTTCATAAATGATGGATAGTATTGTAACCCCATGACTAATCTTCTTCCTTAGGGGAAAGGAGACATGGTAACATACTGGCTTGAAGGTAAGAAAGCCTCTGACCTCCAAAAGACAAACACCAGCACTTCTGTGACTCCTCATGATGCCAACAGAACTTCATACAGCTTGATACCAGGTGTACTTTCCATTGAACCTCTCTGAAGCCCTGCTTACTAGCCAATCACCTGCTCCAGTATCCATTCTGGTTTTTGGCTTGCTAGATCATTCTGCTGAATTAGAAAATTAGAAAAGATGTAACACACCCCTTTGGCCTTGTGAATGTATTAGCTCACATTTCATTCACAGATGTCTCTCCTATTAGTGGCACCGAAAATACAAAAAAGCAAAAACTTATCTTGGGGAATAATACATACATACAGCTACCAGGGCAGAAGGTAGCTCCCTTTAGCGTTGCTTCTTGATTAGGTTTTGCTGAGTAATCCCCTGCCAGCAGCCACCATGACTTCAAGATCTGCTGGCCAGACATTCCAGCCTGTAAGGTGTTCCCACAAGAAAGAAGGAGACAATGCAGAATTGTAATTTAGTGGTACAATAAACCTTGTGGTTGTGATTGGTTTTGTGCTGTGAGAGTGAAAAGTGAGATGTGTGCTGTGTGAGAAAGCAAGGTCCATGGAAAGAGGGGGATGAAGCAGAGCAATGGATACAAATTGAAATGAGAATTTGTGCTGCTGCTTCCATTTAATCTCCATTGTTTGGAGCATAGAAAAAATAACAAAGAAAGTCTGGTGTGTCTCCATACAGTCCATTCCTAGGGACACCTGATGTCTTGATACAGAGATCTTGAAATCTTGGGAGGGAAACTAAAGACATTGCATGCTGCTGTTAAACAGACTAAAGTTCACTACAGCTGCTCTTGTCTTTGGCTCTTCTGGGATTTCTCCAAAAAACAGCTTTAACTTTAGCTAACGTTATATAGTTGCTTTGACCAATGAACCTACTATTGCTGGCTAGCTGTCTGTGAAATCAGACAGCCCTCTGAGTCACTGAGTAATCTAGGACACAGTTTAGAAAAGGTCATTCCTGAGCAAGCATTTCCTGTAAAGAGAGACCCATTCCTACAAGTGGAGCAATCTGTAGATGAGCATGATTCTGTGAGCATTGCACTAGCAGACTTCCTTTAAAAACTTACCTTTCAGGGCTAATCTGAAGAGTTTAGCCAGAACTGGACACATGAAATAGAGAGAGGAAGGATACAAAGCAAGGAACACAGACGTAGCTGATTTTGGCACATGAGAGTCCAGTCAAATTTTTTAAAATTAAAATTTTTAATTGGTTTTATATTTTTTGTAAGCCTAAAAAAATACTTTCTCTGCTTTTGAGTTTCATATTAGTAGGCACAGTTACCTTTTTTGTAATCTTTGTGAAATAAACCTTTCAGTTATCCAGAGCCAAGAGATGTTCTCTAATACAACAATTTCCTTCATGCAAATGCTACCTAGAAATTGTCAAACTCTCTGCTCTGTTGTAATCCTTCGTGATGTATTAAATACTTTATATTATTCTTTAAATGAGTTTGCATTGTTTACATTTTTATTAAAAAGGCACATATGATAGGGGTTTTTATGAAATGTGGATATGAAAGCATAAGTTTTGTTGTATTTGTCTGTAGCAGTATTTCAGTTTTAACTCTTTTGCTTTATCTTAATGTTGTTTATAGAATTAAAAGCTCTAAAATGTGTGTCTTACGAGTTTAACTTCTTCTAGAAAGAAATGAGTGGTGAGTGACCATTAGCAAGCTTGTTGGATTGACAGCTTTCACCTCTGACAAGTCTTCAGGTAGTAATTCAAAGTCTGCTGAAGATAAAACAGACTCTTGCAGGCTTAGGAGGCTTAGAGTCTGATGTTTATCTACAAAAGAGATACAACTTGAATGATGCCTGTGTCCGCTACTTTGGTTTTGTTGTTACTTATTGATCAAACAGAGCATCTCCAGAATGAGAACTGGATTATTTTCTAAGGACCATAGAATCTGTGATAACTCTTCTGCAACTTCGAGCAGTAGTCCTTATGAATGTCAGTTTGTCTGATGACTGTAACAATATGATGCTCTTCCTCCAGAAGACAGAAGTACAGGGTAATGAACGTCACAGATGCAAACACAAGTGTCCTCAGCCAATTGACAAGTATTTTAAGATTTATCTCGGATTTTGACAAGTGTAGTCAATGGCTACAGAAATATTTCAGATGCAGGAAAGCATTTACCAGCTGGTAACATATGATAACAACACAGTGTTCATCTGTGAGATGCTTTAAATCCACAGAAATTCACAACCCAGATGTGGAGTCAGTCAGCTAATCTAGCAGGAATTCTTTTCTAAAATGGCGCTTTATATGGATAAGTATGTGATATGTTCCTCCTTTCCTTGGACATTTTATTCCTACCAGAAAACGGGAAAAAATTACAATAGTAGAGCTGAAGAAGTGAAAGCAATATGTACCTTATAGATACTTCATTTCTTCACTCAGCAGCCATTCACTGTCCACAGTCATGCAAAATAATAGAGAGGATACTAATACTGTATTCATGATGTGGTGATTTTATGGAAGGATTATGCATTTTGATTATTGCTTGTTGCAGTTCCATCTACATAGCACTGGGAATGTAGATAGGAATATTAAAAAATCACACAACACAAAAACTGACTTATGAAAGTCTTTAATTAGATTGATGAACTTTCACTATCTTGTTTCAACTTGAATATTGAGGAACAGACTGAATAATCACAACATTTAAAAAATCACAACAAGTAAAAAGAAAAAATCATTAACATATTTCCAAGTGTAAAACTTCCTAGATTTCATTCAAACAATTGACACTGGAAAAAGACTATGTTTTGCCACCAAGAAGCTATTCTTTATCCCCTAGATTAGGTAGCAAAGGTCTTATATTTAGCTTGTTATTGATATGTGCAGGGGGTCTCCAGTTTCAAGGTTATATTTGTAAACAGAAAAGTTATCTACTTCTTCATACAGCTGATTAGTCAAACCAAAGACATGAATTTATCCAAATAAAAGTGAAATGAAATCAGGTGTTCTTTGCAGACAGTGCAGGGACATAATATGAATGTTGAGCCTGACCGTGCAGTCAAAGGACGCAGAGTCTCTCGAAGATCTATGTCTGATTAGTACGAGATTCCCCAGTATGTAGAACATCTCTCCCACCCCACTTAGACACTTAAAAATTACTAATAGCCCTTCCATTTGAATTGACCTCAACAGTAAGAATCTTTGGTTTTTTTAAGATTGTCTTTCTGGGGCTGTCCTTTCAGACCAGTAAAAAGACAAGGCTATGCAACATTATTCTGACTATTCTCCAGCTGACTACCATCTGCTTTTCAGTTAATGAGTTCTCTGTCCTCCTAATTCCTCTCTGAATTTTTCCCTACTTCATGCCAGTATAAAACATTGGATTATATATTTTTTACATTCTAAATTGGAATTCAGAAATGAAATAATTTGCAATAAAATGTCCTCTCCAAAGAAAATACAGGAAAATTCCCTTTCTAATTTTAAATTTGCTTAAATTAACTTTCTAATATAGAGACATAAGGCAACCAGTTTGAAATGTGAGAGAGTGGGTTTTGTAGATTTTGTGAGGAAACTTTCCGAAGAGCATTCATACATCTACTGATGTTATTTAGTGCCCCACAGGATACTAACCACAGTCCTGTGGTTCAGACAGCAAACAAGCTACCCCATCTTCTGTAATTGTACCTCACCCTTCCACTGCAGTAGGTTTAAAGTGCATATGCATCCTTTATGGAACTAAATTCAAAAAAACTGGATTCAATAGTTTCCATATAGCACTAAGTTTGACCCTGAAGATTCACATCACATTTTTACCGTTACGCCTTTGTGAATTTTGCCTTGGATTTCAACAGCAACAAAATAGTTACTTCCTGCAAGTGAATGCCAAATATGAAGCTAATGTAGTAGCATCCTTATGTACATGACTGTGTATAACTGCTGACTATTACTGCATTTCATAGTAAAATACAGTGATGTGCAAATAAGTGTTTTGATGAGATCTGAAAATGAATCAGCTTTCCTGGCATCAGATCCCCACTACGTCTAATTTATTTCTGTTGCTCTTGTATCCTGCCTTCAGGCAGAAAAACACTCTCTGTCCCCACCTAAGGAGCCTGTTCAGGGAAAGCTACTGAAGAGAAGATACACATATGGCAGAATGCACTAAACATATTGCCTCTGTGACCAGAATTTAACACAGTTAATCTGACAAATTTGGTTACTTTTGCTGTCATGAAGGACACTTCTTTTTCTGTTCTACTCTCATTAGAACAAAGTACAGACCCAGATTTTCAAAGTGTTTAACCCTTTTTCACTCCCTAAGTAATGACACGAAATTGAAATACTGGAACTGAATCTTTCAGAATTGACAAAAGGTTCAAGGCTTTTACCAATGGTTTGGGGAAATACTGAATGCAAAGCACTGGAAAATTTCAATTTTCAATTGCCAGGATTTCACAGGAGCTGTATTGAAGCACAGTCCTGGGATACTTTAACTCTGTTGAAAGAACTCTGTGTTAAGCAGCCACAACAGAGTTGTTCTTAAAAAAACTTTCTTCTCCTAAAGGATGGAAGGAATTATAAATTGCAACAATAGGCTTGAAGCAGAAAAGTTAGGTGAGGTATTAGAAAGACACCTTTGAGGAGATCTCAGATTAATATGTGGCTACATTGTGCATTCTGTGACCTGCTCTTGCAAACGAATGTATAATGTATATGCACCCATCCATGGTGCAGTACGAAAAAACATTAAGCATAAACACTTGTGTGTATCTGACACAAGGCTAATTCATGCAACTGTTCTGAACGGAAAAGAAGCCATGATTTAAACACCAATGAAAGCTGAAACTCCTTGTCTGGTAAAGACACAGAGGGTCTGGAATTCTAAGACTGACAGGACCGATAAACTAACAGTAAGGCTTATTGAAGAAAGTTTGCCAAAGAGCAGTAAAAGTCACTTCTAGATCCATTCTCTGTGTTGTTTCCAGACATAAAAGGGCAGATACCACCAGAGAAATAACAAACTCTCCGAGAGCAGTCCCAGTAGGGATTGTGTGTTCAGGCTGGCTGCAGAGTAAAAATGGGTTCAGCACGAGCTGCTTTGCAGCTGATGCCCCACTCTGTGTGTTAAGAATCTGTCAAGAAAACACTTCTAGTCTACATCTTAGGAAACTCCTCTACATGTTTTAATACAATTCATTTTGGAAATTTAGACAGAAACCTTTCAGGACTTAAAAATCTTCATGTCAGAACTGCATTGTCTAGCAATATGGCTTTACCGGCAACGTGTTGAGACTCAAGATTCTATGTGCTGATTGTGCTCTGCAAATAAATAGATCAGTTCCTACATGCAAAGGAAAATCAAGTTGCCTTGGTGACCTGACAGTCACCCATCTCTAACCCACCACAAAATTCCAAGCCTGTGCTGCAAAGAACTGACAATTTAGTTGGATCATCAAATGGATGATGTAGTGTCAAATTCTACCACCCTGGTCAAAAGCAGGAGTTCATTCTGTGAACAGTCTGGTATGTAGCAGCAGAAATGCTGAGAGGGGATCATAGTAGCTGTTACTCTGCTAATTACAACACAATAAATAGTTACTAAAGTCAGGACTGCAGAGAGGTTGGATTAGATGGGGAGGAACTGCCTGCAGAAGAGCAGGATATTTCTGCAGAATGAAGATCAAGAACACAATACCAGTCCTGAGAGATAGGACAAAGTCTCCTGAGAGAGACTCTGAGCACACTTTCCTCCCGCTTGTTCCATTCCTGGCAGAAAGGACCAGCTACTGCTAAGTGCCCAGGAGGACAAGCTGCACACTAACTAAAACTTCCAACTGCCTGTTAAAGACTTTGCAATGATTAGCTTGCATGAGTGTAAAAAATGCTATTTGTGACAACAGAAATTTAAAAAAAGTAAAAACAAAATTTCCCTGTGTACCATTGATCTATGTATCACAGATAAACTTTACTACAACACTACAACAAATGCTATTCCAAAAATAACTTTTATATATCTTACAAACCTTCTCTGAATGTCCAAATCACTGGTTTAGTTCAAACACTATGTACAACCTGCCACCCATGTTTTAGGACCAAGCAGTATATGACAATAGACATTTATCCCACAAGCAGAGCTCCCCTACAGCTGTATGCATTATTTGGAAGATAACACTGAGAAGAAAAGTGGGATTTTGATCCAGAGGTTTTTTAAACTAGTAAGAACAGAAAGAAGCTCTCACCTCCGGTCGTGGCTTAGAGTCACACCCCAAGCTGTGGTATCCTGAAGCCAAATTCAGACTAGAAGCTGCCTCTGAAAAGCAACATGATTATTCCTTCTTGTTCTAAGGTCAGCACTGGTACTGCAAGTTCTAGTGGCCGTCAGAAGAGACCACATGAGCTGAACAAAAATAAAGTCCTAGTAGCTCTCTGGCCTGGGTATGTTATCTGCGTAAAAACCTTGAAGCTTCTGTCATGCTATCTTCTATAAAATAAGCAGTAGATTTCTACTGGCAAAACCATGGTGTTTGAAAAAGGTCACTTTATTAAAAAAACCCACAAACAAATCAACAAATGCTTATTTTTAAAATGGCCAAATTAGTCCATTTCCATTTCATTCTCTAACTAGCAGAAAAGAAAGGACAAAAATGTAAAGAAAGAGATTTCAGAGGCCATACTAATATGTTTCTTTAACATCAAATTTTCACACGTTCAACAAACAACTTTAGTGGATCATTGTGGATTAGCCTAGAAATATTGCCTAAAGTTGTAGTTTGTTAAGAAATCTTACCTCAGCAAAATGAATTAGAGGGATGAAATTGCTTGTAAATATTACATTTTAACCATAATTTTTTAAATATATCTTTATATATTGTGGGAAGTTTTCACTCCCATTAAACTTTGCTTTAATACAAACATTCTCGAGTTTTTACACTAAGAATGGAAAAACGCGTGTGACTCAGATCTGCATGTCTGTATCACAAGTTAGATATTTACCATCCCATTTGTCACTAGAGTTTGCTGTCTTGCCTTGAAAAACCACATATAACTTTTGACAGAGAATATGTAATCCTAGAAAAAAATTGAAAAACTTGACCTCTTCCCATATATATAGATATATATTTGCAGAACTGTACAAATCAAGGTTCCCAGCAGGCTGATGCTTTGCTCTCTTATGCAAGTGATTGCTCACAACCCTGTTAAAGGCAGCACACAGCTACCCAGTAGCCTGTTTTCTCATGGTGGGTCTGATCTTCAGGGATGCTGAGCACACATGGGCACACACTAAGACCCTCACCTGCTTTCCTTGGAAACAGAAAGCAAAAGATTCTATTCCTCGTCATGTTCATCAGCAGTATTTTAGCTGTTGGCTTCAGAGGTTGTGAAGTAAGATTTCCCAGTGCCGTCAAAGACCTGCTCTGTACACTGCAGAATAAGGTCCTGCAGTGACTAAGCTTGCAGGAGGCAAGTTGCTGACAACAGAGTGCTTTTATGTGGAAGTGGGAGCTGAATATGCCAGAGAGAGAGTCTGTCTTGTGGAATTCCTTTGCTCAGTGAATAAAACTTGGTCTGTACAGAGTGCAAGAGTTTATTTATTATCACAGTATTCTTGCTGCATGCCTGAGCAGCAAAGCTGCTAGTAACCACCTATTGAGAGGCTTTACCTGACTCAAACTAGCTAGTGTTTTTTGAATGTATCCTTATAGTATCCTGATGCTAAAGTGTGGCCAAAGCTTTAACATCTTGTTTGGTCTGAAAGAAATCAAACTATCCAATGTAAAACATTTTGTTTCCTCCTTCTGGAAATCTTTTCAGAGGTTGGCCGACTGTTACTACTTGAAGTAAGTTCCTAAACAAATAAACAAACACACAAGTGTATGCATAATATTTACATTCAATATGCAGATAACTCCGTGGGCAGGGAAAGGCTCATTTCAGTGCAAAATTCTTTTGCACTTTCTACACAACATCTGAGGTTGCTACAAAAGAAGGCTTGTTTTTCTTGTTTCCTATCCTGGTAATTCAAAACATCTGGTGCAATTTATGGCTGACAAAAACCAGCTAAGTAGAGACAGTTAGTAAGACTTGCATCACACAGGAACTTTTTGGAGTTATGAGAGTTTAGTTATAGGAACTGGGGCTTTGTGAGATGCTAAATCTGTGCTTTAGCAACCTAAGACCTTAACCCTTGGAGTAGCTGCTTAGCATGTACATTGTGTTACACTATGTCTCTGATACCTAGTTAGTAAAGGCCAGTTAAGATTTTTATACACAGCATGGAAAATGCAATTTACTGTTGGACAGAATAGCTGGGATTTGTGTTTCTGCATGTTAACTGCAGACACAGATTTTGAATGGTTAATCCTCATTACTTGCTTCATATTTTCGTGCTATGTACCCACAAACAGTGAGCAAAGATGCGTCAGTCAGGTCCTCTGTTCCCTCCCCACAGCAAAGCATGGCTTTGAGACCTCTGAGTGGACTGTAACCATGCATCACCCATACAGAAACATCTGGCATTTTAGAAAAGGCACAAGAAAATGGCATTTTCAGAAGGGTAAGATCCTGCTCTGCACACAACCCATAGAAGTCTATTCCCTAGGCAACTTTTGAGGTACTGAAATATATTTTAAAGGCCTAAGTCCACTGACATCTGCTTCTAGTCTGTGTAAGAACTGTGTCATGATCATGTTGTAATCTCCTTGTCAAGTATGCCTATAAAATACAAAATGTTAGAAACACTCCAGTGAAGTCAAGACCAGTGGAGAATTAAGCTAACACATCTATGTTGCATGCTATTGATGATGGATTAGCCTTTGAAAAGTCCTCTGAGTCTATCTGGTTCCTAGGAGACTTTCAGAAGAGCCCACAGGGTCAGCACATTGATTTCTTGATGCAGAGGAAAATAAAATCCTGCCAGGAAGAAGAAGGGGGACAAATCACTTCTACACTCCCTGACATCAGCCATCTACTGGAGTGCATGTTGACATCTCTCAATCTCTCCCAAAATGAAGTGACAGTATTTCAAAGATTCATTCAGCTATAGAGCACCACATTCTTTCCCACAGACAGCTTGAGTCTGATTCAGCTCTTGATCCCAGCTGACAGCCACTGCCCTCCTGCCAGGCTGCCTACAGGCTTGGTACAATAGGCAGCAGGAAAACAGAAGGGAGAGAAAGGGAGGAAATAAAATTAAATTGTAATTTCTTTTTTTTTTTCCCCAAAATGAAGAATGGAATTCTTTAACCTCTAAACATGCTTGTTTACTTACAGAAAGAGTATTTCAGGCACAAAAGGTTTGAGTCAGTCACATACAGGTTAAATTGAAATAGTATCAGAATTGTCCCATGCAGTGTAGTCAGCTATATTATCCCCTATCAAGAAGTTGAAGTTGCAGTTTTTGTATACACACATATATGTAAAGTATACGTCTTTCACACTATGCTCTCCTGGTCTGAGTTGATTCCGGTAGGGTTTATGTAACAACAGTATCTGTCATAAGGGCTGTTATCCTTGTAAGAACAGACAATGATACTGTCTTTAGGTGCCACAAAAATGTTGTCTTCAATGTCAGGGCAAGCGGTGCTGTCCCTGCTGGGAGAAGAGCTCTTCTTCTCCAAGGCACTGTGCGTGGAGCCATCTCCCACACACACAGTCTCCAGGGTCTGTGGGTAAGAGCTCTCCAGGAATTTCAGCATGTCCTCCTGTTCCGCTTTTTTGATGAGGCTGTTGCATTCTCCCATGATGGCAGCAGTGGTGGTGCAGACGAACACGGAATTCTCCTGACCCCGCAGCACTCTCCTGTCCCTCTGGTATGTTTTCTTGGCCAGTTCGTCACAACTCCCCTTGCCAGACTCCAGGTCTGAGGGGGTCCTTAGCAGCTCCATGACATCTCGGTCCCTCACTCTCTTGCACCGCGGACGCATGTTCTCGGGCCACTTTGTGCAGCCGTCGGTCTTTCTGGTGAGGGCAATAGCGGCGATGCCCGGCAGACAGATGGCCGGCCCGATGGCCAGCAGCGGGATGTCTCCCAGGGTCTCTCCCTTCATGCCAGACACGGTGAACATGAAGCCGAATACTAGGAAGACGCTGACCAGAGCCACCACCAGCCCCGTCCGGGGGTTGATGTCGTCGGGTCTCAGGGTCCGCGCCATCCTGCCGCTGGGCGCGGGGCCACTTTTCTCCACCGGAGCGCACCTCAGGGCAGGGAACAGATGCGCCCCGGCAAGCGACTCAAGTTTCCCAGACAGTGAAGCGCGGAGAACTCTGACAACTGGCACCACTCGCCTGCCCGTCGGTGGAGCCGCAGACGGAGGGCGGGCCGGAGCCGGGAGCCGTCCTGTCTCCTCCCTCCCTCCCTCCCTCCCTCACTCCTCGGAGCCGCCTTGAGCTGCGCTGAGGCGGGAGCGGCCCTCCCTCCTCCGGCAGCCCCGCCGCACCCTCACGAGTGGGCTCGGGGGGTTCAAACCCCGACAAAGGGCGGGGGAAGAGACACCCGGGCGTTTTTAAGCAGCCGGCGGGCGGGGAGCAAGGGGCCGCGAAGGAATACCTGCCCTGCCGCCTCCTCTTCCCCCTCCTTGTCCTCCTCCTCGGGCCCCGCCGGAGCCCCGCAGCAGCCGTGAGTAGGCGCACGGCCCCCGAGTGCCGCGGCGCGGGTGCTGCGGGGTCGGTACCGGGGGGTCGGCGGGGTTCCCCCACCTGATGGCCATCGCTGCTTGGCCGGCCCTGCCGCCCCTCCGCCCAGTCTTTCCCTCCCGAGTGGACCCCCGACCGGTGTCCTTCACCGGGGGAGTCGGCCTGCGCATCCTGCGTACGGATCCCCGCCCCGAAAGCCCCTGTCTCCGTGGGGACAGGGCTTGCGGACTAAATCGTCCCCCGAACAGACAGCAGTCTTGCCCCGAGTCCTTTCCTGAGTTAGGCACAAGTGGGGAGCAAGGCTTCAGGAGATGCTGTGCTGCAGCTGGATTTCATCCCGGAGGAGGCCCTTAGGGAAAAAGCCTCTCCCGGTGTTATTCGCTCCCCAAGACCCCAGAGTGAACTTAGACATCGGGATGCATCTCGCAGGGGTTTCCTTGGTTTCAAAGGTGTGCCGGCTGTGATGGTAATGTTCCATCCCTGTGTTTTGATGCACTTGGGTGATGGCAAAGTAAGCACCTCGAGGTGAATGAGTATAGCAAAGAATCTGAAATGTGTGGGAATGTGGAAATGCAGCAGCATGATCAGGAAGGTTGCCAGTGAAATAAAGGAGTAAATGCTTCCACCTGGGGAGAGATACTGGGAGATGAAAAGGAGTGATAGCAAAGAGCTTCCAAGAAAATTAAGATAATAGAAAAGCATACACTGAACTAAATTGTGAAACCATGCTTTCTCTAAGTTTTCCCATTAACATGATTCCTTTTCCTCATTCTACAAATTTGGAAAGATCAGAAAAGCCAAATTAGGAAATGCACAAATGCTCCTCAAAGTTAAGTCATGAAACAACCTGGATCTTATTTACCCTCCCTACAGTACAACATGAACAGAGCACGTCTGGCTTGTAGGTTTCTGAACTGCCCAAGAATATCCTTTCATTAATGGGAGTAGCTCCTGCCTCACAGGACCCTTTCTTCATAAACAGGATGTCAAGTTATAGCCTTTGCTGTTTAATTTGAAGGATGAGTAAGTGGGAGTAGAAGTATACACTGGGGAGAGTTATTAAGTCAGTGGCAGTGACCTGAGTTTGAGATTAAAAGTTTGTAATGGACCATGATCATTGTTTCAACTTGTACTCCAGAAGGTTGTCCAGTAAAATCCACACTGAACCTCCCACCTGTTGCTGCATGGTCTGAAATAGGAATAATTTGGACTTTGTTAGAAATACTCTTCTTGACTGAAAGACTTAAAAATCAAAACCTTTCAGTCAGATTTCAGCACAAGTTAACTTCTACTTTTGCCACTGTGCAGGATTTAGCAGTACAAGAAATGACAGTAGTGTCTTGGCTCCTGTTTTCCAGAGTGAGATTTTGCTGCTTGTTTCCATCTGCTGTTATTCAGATACACAGCTTTTATGTCTTCACACTGAAATTAATAATGCCCTTTTTATCCGTCTGCTGAATTCTGTAGGAAAGGAAGTGATTAACCTTCAGCCAGTCTGTCCCACATAAATAAAATATTGTAAAGTGTAAGTTATGAGCACTGTTGTGTTGATAACTAATGCCATGAAAGTCACCATTCCTGCTCCCTGACCTTCCTTCACCTCCCTTACTGCATTTGAGTAGTCTTTCAAAAAATTGAAGATTGGTCTTTAGTTGAAAAAAAACCTCTGATGCTTGGAAATAACAATTACCTGAAATTGTATTCATCAACAGTCCTTCAGAAAAAGAAAAAAATGCATCACTATATGACATAGAAATGTAAATATTAGTGGCATTAGTGGAGGGGAAAAATACCTTAAGAGCTGCAGTACATGTCAGAATATTTAAGAGGAATAAAAATGGCCCTTCAAATTTAAGTGACAGGCTTACTGAGATGGAAGAAAGAACATTGAAACAGAAAGCTATTAGTGGACAGAAGAATACAGAAAATGTCAGGATAAAGGTGGAACTAAATGCCTTCAATTTGTCCCTTTGTGAGTGTTTTCAAAACAAGATGTTTTCTTCCTGGGAGAGGGGGTAGGAGAGGGAAAATAAACACCCTGTTCCAGGAAATCATGCTACAATTGTTAAAATTGTCTTGCAAATCTAAAAATCAAGAGATCAGCAAGTATCACTTAACATAACTGAGCAACAATGCAAATAGTTGAATTTTCTATCCTGTTAATAACACAACCTCTTTCGAGGTGAAGCATGTTTCTGTGCTGGTGCTGTACAGAAAAATTAGGTACTCAACAACTTTTTTGCCTCAGTCTGCCATGGCAACCTCTCTTCCCACACTTCTCAAGTGGATGTACTGCAAGATGGGGACTGGGGCATAAAAATGGTTCCCAGTGTAATAGATCAGGTTTGTGATCACCTGAGGAACCTGAACACACCAGTTGATGGGATCCAATGAGACGCTGTGCTGGTTTTGGCTGCGGTAGAGTTAATTTTCTTCACAGTGTCTAGTATGGGGCTGTGTTTGTATCTATGCTGAACACAGGGGTGACAACATAAAGTAGTTTCTGTTATTGCTGAGCAGGGCTTACACAGACCCAAGGCCTTTTCTGCTTTTCCTACTGCCACACTGGTAAGGAAGTTGGGGGTGTGTGGGAGACTGGGAGGAGACACAGTCAGAACAGGTGACCCAAATTGATCAAAGGGATATTCCAGACCACATAACATTATGCTGAGTATATGAAGTGAGGGAAAGAAGGAGGACGGAAGGGACATTTGGAATGATAATGTTTGTCTTCCCAAGTCACCCTTATGTGTGATGGGGTCCTGCTCTGCTGGAGGTGGCTGAACACCCACCTGCCCATAGGAAGTAGTAAATTAATTCCTCATTTTGTTTTGCTTGTGTGCCTGGCTTTTGCTTTCCCCGTTATCTCAATCCAAAAGTTTTCTGAGTTTTACCCTTCTGATTCTTTGCCCAATACCGATGGTGAGGGAGTGAGTGAGCAGCTACATGGGGCTTCGCTACTTGCTGGGATTAAACCACGACAGATGCATCCCAGACTCCCAAGGGAATTGGCTGATGTAGTTGCCAAGCCACTCTCTACGGTATTTGAAAAGTCCTGGCAGTCAGATGAATTCCCAGGTAAGTAGAAAACGGGAAATATTAGACCCATCTTTTAAAAAGGTAGGAAAGAGGAAACTACTGACCTTTCAGCCTTCCTGGGTTGACATTTCCTATTAAAAGCTACACAATGCTGCAAAAAGAAATAGACTAAACTCACCCCTGTGCCTGGGAAGATTATGGAACAGATCCTCTTAGAAGCTCTGCTAAGGCACATGGAGGACAGAGAGGTGATTTGTGACATAAAGCCATCATGGCTTCACCAAGGACAAGTCCTGCCTAACCAACCAGGTGGCCTTCTATGATGGAGTGACTACATCAGCGGACAAGGGAAAGACTAGGGATGTCATCTATCTAGGCTTCTGTAAGGTGTTTGACATGGTCTCTAACAACATCCTCCTCTCTAAATTGGAAAGAGAAGGATTTGACTGGGGGGATAAGGAATTTTTTGGACAATCAAATCCAGAGGGTGGTGGTCAATAGCTCAGTGTTCATATGGAGATTGGTAATAGGTAGTGTTCCTCAGGGATCTGCACTGGGACAAGTGCTGTGTAACTCACTCTCACTGCTGGAGAACCATCAGCAGATTTGCAGTCAACCTGCTTGGAGTGGTTTGAGTGGTGCAATTGATGTGTCTGAGGGATGGGATGCCATCCAGAGGGACCTGGACAAGCTCAAGAATGGGCCCACAGGGATCTCATGTGGTTTAAAAAGACCAAGTGCAAGATGTTGCACCTGGGTCAGAGCAACCCCCAGTATCAATACAGACTGGGGGATGAACAGAACAAGAGCAGCCCTACCAAGAAGGACCAAGGGTGCTGGTGGGTGAGAGGCTCGACAGGAGCCAGCAATGTGAGCTTGCAGCCCAGAAAGCCAATTCTATCCTGGGCTGCATCAAAAGCAATATGGCCAGCAGGGCAAGGGAGGAGATTCTCCCACTCTACTCTACTCTGGTGATACCCCACCTGCAGTGTTGCATCCAGCTCTGGGGTCCCCAGCACAGGAAGGACAAAGACATGTTGGAGTGAATCTAGAGTAGGGCACCAAGATGATTAGTGGGATGGAGCACCTCTCCTATGAGGAAAGGCTGAGAGAATTGTTGAACCTCATGAGATTCCCATGGGCCTACTTCTCCATCTTGTGAAGGTCCCTCTGGGTGGCATCCTGTCCTTCATGTGTGTCAACCACTCCACTCAGCTTGGTGTCACCTGCAAGTTTGCTGAGGGTACACTCAATCCCTTTAACTAGGTCATTAATGAAGATGTGGGACCCCTGGTGGCCTAGTGGTTAGCGTGCAGGACTTTCGCTGCTGCGACCACGGGTTCAAATCCCGGTCTCCTGGCCTGATGGAGGTCGTTAGCCCTGTGTGGCCATCCATCTATGAGAAGGACACTCTAAACAAACCTACGTCCTGAGGACCTCACTGCCATTGTCCAAGCTTGCTTGGCCCCGGCAGATGAACCTTAGGATTAAAGGGTGGGCTCAGTTCAGCGCAGGCTGTGTCTCACCTAAAAAATCCATTGCGCAGGCTGGAAAGGTAAAAAGACCTTTCCCCAAATCTTCGTTCGCGAAGATGGGCCATTATTATTATTAATGAAGATGTTAAATAAGACTGGTCCAAAGTGCAGGCCCTTGAGGGACAGCACTTGTCATTGAGACTGTGAGCCCTTGAACACTACCCTCTGAATGTGACTATCCAAGAATTTCTTATCAATCTAAAAGTCCACTCATCAAATCCATCTCTCTCCGATTTAGAGAGCAGGATGTTGTGGGGGACCATGTTGAAGGTTTTACAGAAGTCCAGATAAATGGCATCTGTAGCCCTTCCCTTGTCCACTGATGTAGTCAGTAGACTATTCCCTTTTTCCAGTCACTGGGAATTTCTTCTGACTGCCATGGCTTTGCATGATGGAGAGTGACTTACCAACTACATGAGCTAATTCCCTGAGGACTCTGGGAGGTATCTCACTGGATCCCATAGACATGTATGTTCAGGTTCCTCAGGTGATCATGAACGTGATCTCTTACTGTGGGAAGCACTTTTCTTCCCAGGCCTCGATCTTGCAGTCCATCCACTCATGAGGTGTGGGAATAGAGACTGGCAATGAAGACTGAAGCAAAACAGTTTAGTACCTCAGCCTTCTCTCATCCATTATTACCAGTTTTCCTACCATGTTAATCAGAGGGGCACGTTTTCTTTGATCTTTCTTTAATACTATGGAACAACCAAAACAGCTATTCAGATCAGCAACTTTAGATGTGCTACATTCTTTCTGGTTTTTTTTAGGTTTGATGGTAGAGATCAGAAAAGAATGGATGAAGATGGATGTGGTGGAAAGGGTACCGGTTGAGTAATAGGTAATTTTTCTTAAACCTTTCTCTGAACCTGTTGCTTTGCAGATATGATTGTGTGCTTCCGTCAATGGCTTTTTGCAAAAGCAAAGCCTTTCTCTGACCAGGCAGTACTGCAAAATCCATGGAAAAGTGTGTGTGGCATATTCTTTAATATCCTACAGTTAAAAGATCTGGGAGATGGAGTTTCAAATTAATGCATTACAACTGACAGCCGGCTTTTTGATAAGATCCCAGCTACACTATATGAGGACTCTAGAAGTTCTTAATAACAGGTAAAATTAGACTCTTATTTCCACCTTCCAAGCTCTGTGGCAGTGCTAAAACTTGATACTGCTTCTGAGTGTGGGATCATGTAAGTCCTACCTATAATCTGGATATGGAACACAGGACTAGTTTTGCTGACAAGTTCTGTAAGGATTGGGATGCTCAAGTTTCAAGCTTTTACAGTTATGCACTTGTGAACACATTTGAGGCAGCCCATTACCCTGGGTAGACAATCATACTGCTGAGGTCACCGGCAGGCACTTCAAACCTGCTCAAGAGCTGCTTCACTAAGTCCTTCCTAGCTATAGCAAGTACTGCTTGCTAAAGTGGGTGCTGAACACGCCACATCCATCTCCAGGCCTTCTTGAACATTGTGTTTTCTTGGCAACATGCACAAGAAGAAATACTTGAGAATTTCTTTGTGTTGTGCAACTATGTGCTGTGATCCTCATGCACCTCAATTAATAGATTTTTTTCCCACTTAACAATGCTTGTTGTTCAACCAGCTCCACATACCAAATTACCTTATTTATATTTCTTAGGGGGTCTGTCTAGCTACATCCTATGGCTCTTCCATGCTTCTGAACTGTGCTCAAAGCCCCAGGCAGTTCTCTGTGTTTTCATGTCCTCAAGCACAAAAAGTCCACCTGACAGAGGCTTTTTGGACTCTGGCTGTTCACTGATGCCCGAGTCTTGATCTTTGTTGACAATCATTCATGCTTGACTGCTGGTTGCTGGCTGATTGGCTGGATGTGGAAAGATTCTCCTGATGAGAGCATTCGATCAATAAACAAGGGGGCAAAAGGGAAATAACAGATGCCTGAAGAGCTTGTGCTTTGTCACTGAGCCTTCACAGGAGTGGGATTCAAAAACCCTGGCAGTGAGTCAAGCATCCATCTTGAGGTGGGGGCTTAGCAGGATTGCTGTGGAAGAAGCACAGGCTGCCGTATGAGCCACATCAACAGGTAATAAATTAGCCTGTATTATTCAATGGGAACTTTGTCCATCTGCATCATATTTCCTGGTATGCTCTTTCCCTTTGGGAAACTTCTTATTAAATATACCTTATTACTTCTATTGAAAATTACTCAAAAGATGCAATAAACTCAGAGAAGTCACAAAAATGGTGAGTTATGCACAGTAGTGGATAATGGGTAGCATGCTTCATCCCAAAAACTTAGCAAACACTTCTGAATAGGTGTCTCTACTCGAGTTGCTTGTCTGTGGAGAAAGAGAAAGGGAAAATAACCCATGTCAGGTTGTCTTGACCTAACTCTACAGAAGAAGCTAATAATTTTGGGTATGCTGAAACACCTTTAAATTAGTTTTAAGCATAATTGTGTAGAAATGTATGACTACGTATTATGGCCCTTGCAATGACTAATTCTTTCTATGAAGCTTGCTGACACCCTTCCTGTCTGTTTAAGAAAATTAAGTAAATAGGGGAACTGATCAAAAGACTATTTCTATGTTCCTTGCAGGCTCTGTAAGAGTGGGACTTCCCAAGACAAGTGAACTTGAAACAAATTTTAATGGGATGAACTTCATTAAAGTATATAGCTCAAACTATGCAAATATCTCTTTAAAAATATTCTATGCTGTGGATGTGAAACAAGCAGTGAAATCATTGTCATAACGCTCCTGATTGCCTGACCTCTAATTATTTTGTGCCACATCTCCACCTTGCTAAGATGTAGCAGCTAATCCTGGGAAACATTTCCAGGCATATGAGTGACAAGAAAACAGTCAGGAGCAGTCAGCATGGATTCACAAAGGCAAAGTCATACTTGATCAATCTGATAACCTACAGTGAAATGACTGGCCTGGTAGATGAGTGGATAATGTCTACTTGGACTTCAGTAAGGCCTTTGACACTGTCTCCTGCAAGGTCATCATGGACAAGCAGTTGATATATGGCTTGGGTGAGCAGTGAGTTGGACAGAAAACTGGTTGAATGAGCAGACCAAATGTTGGTGTTTAGTGGTACAACATCTACTGGATGCCAGTGACAAGCAGTGTACCCAAGGACTTAATACTGGTTGCTTCAACAGTCTTCATTAATGAGCTGGATGATGAGGCAGATCACACTACCAAGAATTTTTCAGATAATGTAAAACTAGGAGGAGCAGCTGGTATCGGAGGGTCATGTTGCCATCCAGAGGGACATCAACAGGCTCAAGAAGAAGACTGACAAAAACCTGATGAAATTCAGCAAGGGGAAATTCCAAGTCCTGCACATGGAGAGAAAAAAAAAATTTAAAAAAATATATACATACATATATACATACATATATATACATACATATATGTATGTGTGTGTGTACAAATATATATATATATATACACATATATGCATGCTATGTGTTGCCCAGCTGGAAAGTATTTTGGCAGAATAGGACGTGAGGGTCCTGGTGGATACTAAGTTGAACCAGCAGTGTGCCTTTGTGGCAAAGAAGGTGAATCGTGGTCTGGGCTGCATTGTAGTAGGAGGAGTATCGCCAGCCAGCTGGGAGGTGATCCTGCCCCTCCACACTGGTAAGGCTACACCTAGAGTACTTTGTCCAATTCTGGGCTCCTCAGTACAGTAGAACCATGAACATACTGGAGAGAATCAATTCCTCAATGGACTTTTCAATGGAAGGGTCATTAAGATGACTCAGGGACTGGAGCACCTCTGCTATGAGGAAAGGCTGAGGGAGCTGGGACTCTTCAGCCTGAAGAAGAGAAGGCTCAGAGTGATCTTGTCAATGTATATAAATACCTGCAAGGAGGTTGCAAAGAGAATGGAGCAAGGCTCTTTCCAGTGGTGCCCACAGACAAGATCAGAGGTGGTAGGTACAAATTAAAACACAGAAGATTCCCTCTGAACCTCAGGATACACATTTTCACTGTAAGGATGACCAAGCACTAGCATAGATTGCCCAAAGAGGTGGTGGAATCTCCATCCTTGGAATTACTCAAAAGCCATCTAGACATGGTCCTGGCAAACTGCTGTGGATGACCTCGCTTGATCAGAGGTGTTGGACCAGATGAACTTCAGGAATTTCTTCCAATGTGCACCACTCTGTGATTCTTTAATGGCAGAGAAAATGATGGATGAGTGTGTGCATGTGGGCGTGCATGAGCTGAACAGTCTCTCATCGCTGTGTGCAGGGGCACTGGAGACAGAAGAAGGGCAAAAGGCATTTTTTACTGGAGAAGGGGATTCAAGTAGCTCCCTTTGAAGGAGGTGAAATCTGCATAGTACACCAAGTGTTCTCTGGGGGAAAGAATGCAATGTGACATAAGGCATGGGGCAGCTGTGTTCTTGAATAATACGAAATCTGCTTTTTTTCAGGAGGCAGTCTGTCTGACCCCTGTCAAATGGTGGTGGCTTCTCTCCACCATCTGCTCCACCAGACCATCAGCCATCACCTGGCTGAAGGCACCAGAGCAGCTTGTTGCAGTCCCATGGTAGCGCCTCAGCTCTCAGGCACTTCCCTAGCAGCCCCCCTTCTTGCTGCCTTTGGGAAATACCTGTTGCTTTACCTGCCACCACCCTACAAGCCGTGTATCTCAGAGCAGCTTCCTCAACCAATGCCCTCCAGCAGCTGCAGGGCCACAGAGGCTCCTCAGTGGACACATCTCACCTCAGCCCAGCTAGTTGCTGGTGATGAAGATCTTTCAGGCCCTCTCCGAAGTCCCAGGGGTGAATGATTAGCCATGAGATAGGTGTCTGTCAGCTCTGCTGTCCCAGTGGCCGATGCCCAGAGCCAGCAATCAGAAGAGCTGGGGATCAAACCAACAGCATGTACATGCTGTGCAACTCCCCTTTTTGTGTTTGGCCATCAGGTGCATCAGACCAAGGTCAGGGAGTGAAAGAAGTCTGCCCAGGCTTTCTTCCAATGACTGTGAGGTGCTGCAGATTGACTTCAGAGGAAACACAGTTTGAGTTTTAGCCACAGGTACCATCCCTGCGGATTTTGGGAGGAAGGATGTGAAGAAATGGTTGTTAGGAAGATATTGCTGTTTTCCTCCATGCATAGTGCATGGAATGGGTGAGAAGGGGTAGTAGCCATAAGGTCTCTATGATGGAGTGTGAAAAAATCGGATATTCTGTTACCCAAAGGAAAATGTGTGTGCATCACCATGGCCCTTGAATGCCACTGGCTGTCTGAAGATCAAGAGCTGACTTGTACAGACACCACTTATAAGAGTGGCTAAACGTATACTTTATTGACCTTAGTGCCCTACTGGACTAAATGGGTAGTTATGAGGCAGCTTCACAGATCGTAATATTCCCTTTCTATGGATTCAACCCTTTTTCCTGAAGCTGCACCTGTAGTATCCATTATCTAAATAAGCTGTTGCAGATGGTGAGCTGACGACAACCATGAGTAAGTCACAGTTCTGCACTGTGTCAGGGAGCAGGATTTAAAGGTAGGGTTATGTGTTCATTGTGCTGAGGGCACAGCACTGTGAATGTATAAACCAGATTCTGGTGTTTACTACGTGAGGAGGTGTGTAACCACAAAGGTTGAAGGACAGTGATGGGGGAGGACTTTGCCAGTGTTACACACCTTCCAATGTAATACGGTGTTCTTGTGTTTCAAAGGCATTTGATGCAGGGAGGGTATTAAAGTTTTTATAGCTGTACACTTGGAGTGCTTGTAATACTTAGAGCTGGTAAAAATCTGGCATGTTGATATCAGGGTATATCAAAAGCCTTCTGATTGCAAGTGTGGGTGTAAATATACAGCTAATTCACTCCCTTTCTGTAGAACAGACCTGTACCTCTGAAGACGTAGGGAAGAATGTTGTAAAAAACAGCTACCTATTCTGCAGAGGAGGAGCAGAGCACATATAGGTCTCCAGCCATCACACAGGAGTAAGGCGTGGTGCAAGCCAAATTTTGAGCAGGGATTCAGAATGGCCAAACCTGTTCCTCTGCCCACCGTCATCTACCCTGCACTCTGTATGGAGCAGAGGCATCCTAAGCCACTCAGGGCAGCTCCATTTGATGTGTCTTACCATCCCCCACAGATGGGCTTTAACCTTGCTGTTGGGTTTAGAGGGCCCCAGTGAACACTTACCCAATGCTGGCTCTTCCCAGGCCATCACAACCCATTCTCGGTGAGGCTCCATCTCTATATTCAGTATCAGGCATCAGGTAATCTATGTCCTCTGTCAAGGGATTTCCAAATAAGGCCTACAAATAAGACCACGTGGCAAATTCCTTTCTTGCTCTGCAGATTGCTGTGAAATACTGTCCAATGCATATGTGCAAAATTGTTTAATTCACTTCCACCAAAGAATACATCTTTCACTGCATGGTGACAGGGAAGACATGGTAACAGAAATTTTATAACAGGCTTTTTTCTCCTTCCTGCAAAGTGCAGGTGGTTCCTCAGACTCTGATGGCATTTTGGGTCGTCAGTGTACCACAAGTGTGAGCACTGCCTCTTTCACTGGCCTGCTCTCAAAAGCCCTGGTACAGCACGACAGCTATCAGAGGTCTGGTCCCAAGACCTGCAGGTGATGACACTCCTAAAGGAGGAGCCAGTGTGCTTCCCGCTTTCCTGACTGCCAAGCAGACAGGCACAGCTTGTGCAGTGCCACCCTGACACAGGATAAAGACCCTTGGGTAAGCACGTCCTTGAGGCTTTCAGTTGAACCCAAATGCCCACTTCCCAAGACTTGTTTTCATTTTCTGTTCAAGAAGCCACATCAGCCGAAACCATGGAATATGGGATGCCTTGTCTAGACAGACAGTTCATCCCAGGTGCAGCCACTTGGCTTGAACATCTCCTCAACCCACCCACCTATGGAGAGTGAGCACAGGCCAGTTTGGGACCTTCATCTACTGCTGTCACGGTCTCTGAAAAGGAGCAATCAGCCATTGGGGTATTTTGACAAGTACCTTGTGCTTTGACAGGAAGCTGCAATGTGGTAGGATGAGTAATTAATTAGCCTCATGCTGCCACAAGCATTTCCAGTCCCAGCTGACAACAGACTAATTAAGAACGTCCCTGGGGAGTCTATTTTAGATAACCATTTACTTTGATACAAATTAACAAGGGCTTTTCTAACGGTTTATTTCACAGGCGACTCATTAGATTAATTTATGGGGTAAACAGCCAGAACTTGAATAGACACTTTTGCTGAAGAGTGTACTAATCTTATCAAGGCAAAACACTTGTTTCCTTCTGATTTTTTGTCTCATGTCATTGGTTCTCAGATGTTACATTAACCCAAGTCCAGAGGCTTTGAAAACTGAAGTAAGTGCTGGTTCTCAAGAACCGAATAATGTCCCTTGTATGTGATTTGCCCATCAGAGTCATTTGACTGAGCACCATGAGTGCTAAGTGCACTCCATTATGAGTATCATCTCTTTCAGCATCTTGGTGAAGATTGAGGAACCAAACTTCCTGCCACCACAATGATCCCTGCATCTGTGACTGTGGCAAACACTGATACTCATGTATCAGTGTATGAAGTGCGACTTCATGTGCAACCTCAAGGGTTTCACAGGATCTCCCACAAAGCCTAAGAGAACCAGAAAAGGGCCCTACATCTCCCAGGTGGCAGGAAAGAGTGTCCTCCCTTCCTACACTAGCTTTCAAAAGCTTGACCCTACCTAACAACTGCACAGTTTGTCATTAGGATTCTGGACGAGTCTCAGATGTAATCCAGAACAGAGGAGGGATGTGGGTTGATAGTGAACCAACAAGCAAACTGGTTATCTCCACTTGAGGATCTGTCCAAATGGGAAAACATGTAGGAGGATTTTACCTTCCCTTACTGTCTCTGTACTGCTTCATGTATACATAGTTTAGCAGTGATGGTGAAGTATTTGACTCCAAATAAGGGGTGAGTGGATGACAGCAAAGATGGCAGGGTGGACCTTATGTAGCATGTGATTGCACAGCTTGGGAAGAGAAGTGCGGCTCTGGACAGAGAAAAAGAGTGAAGAACCTGAGCTGGAAGGTCTCACTTGGCGAATAAGGTGGCACCACGGCAGGAACTAAATACTCTTCATGGTTTTCAGCAGGGTACAGTTCTCCACATGACTGAGATCAAGTATTTCCATCATCACTAGAATTAATTGGGAAAGTCTCTTTGAAATGAATATTTGAATATCTAATATATTTTCTTTTTCCTTTGGGAGGATAATAGCCAGTTCCCCATTTTCAGACAACAGCAGAAACTTAGGTGAAAGCCACAGAGATAAATTTTTCTTTTACATTTGGTTGAAATTCGATTGTGGATATGTATACATAACCACTCTGTTGGGGAAATTGCTTATGCTGGGGATGACTCCCTACAAGTTGTCTGCTCAGAGGGTCAAAGAAAAGCTTCCATGCTTTTCTTTCTAAAATGCTGACCCAAACTAGAATACCTAGATTCTTGTTTAAGCTAACTCATAGGAAGTGAAAACTAAATGTTTAAGTGGGATTATCAGCTTGCATTTCTTAGCACCTAATTGTGTGTAATTTTTGCCTCACTCTCTCCCACTTCCAGAAATTCTACATGGGCAGAATTTGGAACATTTCCCCTGTGTCATGGCAACAGAGCTATGCCGTAGAGGTTCCACAAAGCCACACACATTACAATTTTTATCCCTTGTTGCAGGTTGGTGATGCATAAACTCTTCCTTCCCAGTCCTGTCTGACCATTTTGGAGGCAAGCAGCTACAGTGAACATCAAGTGCAACTTCATTTGCTATAGCTATCTGCTCTCCACCTCCTAATCCTTAAGGCTGTTGACGACTTCCCCCATGGTTGGATGATGGGATGTTGGTGACCCACTTCCCAGGTCTGAAGGGACCACAGAGCATAGGGTAGCTGCAGTGCCCAGCCACTCTGTTGAAACTGAGTGCTGACAGCCAGGAGGTAACAAGGATGGAACACAATTGCTTCTAAAATGTACACTGTGTTCTTCCCATAGCAGATGCTTCTGCCTTATCTGTGTGACAGAACGTGCTGTTGACTCACAAGGCCAGACTCCTCACAGGTGAATACTGGCTCAGTGCTATCAGCTTCGATTTCTTCCTGCCAAAAGCCTCCAAGAACTCTATTAAGAAGGGGGCTTGGCTTTTTTTTAGGAGGAGTAGCTTTATATAAGCAGCCTGTGCCACATTGATGCAGTTTTTACTCCTATCCTTTTCTGACCAGTCCTCTGGGCATTTCATAGTGGCTTCCTGAGGTCACTGGCACTGCTGCCTGGTGTGCAACTCCCTCGCCAGAGCTCAGCCTGCCAGAACAATAACTTTGTCTACCAGGAGCACTCATGTCAACTGCTGGGTGCAGTTAGATGAGCTGCAGTTGTCACTCCTTTTGAAACCATCTGCTAGTTGTTTTTTGGTTCTTTTTTATTTACCTTTATATATCTGTTCTCAAGAACATTGTGTGGTTTCTAAGGATGCTGTATGCATAAGAGCCCCCAGGTTGTAAACTTGTATGTCCTTTGTGCTTTGGTGCATTAACAGATGGGGTACTTGGCTGTGTTGCAGTGCCTGAGAGTCTGTCTGGCCTCTAAAGCTGACCTGATGTCTGCTGCTGATTTTCCAGAGAAGAAAATCTTCATGGGACCATGAGGCTAGGGGCAAGGTCTTCTGGATGAGCTATGTGTTAACACCAAGTGACCACATATGGTACATATTTCTTTGCAGAGGCATGCTCAGCCCCAGTAGTAACACTGAACAGTGCATTTTACCTGATTATGCTGCTTTTTGATTTTCAGACCTCACCAAACATGCGGGTGTGATTGCTAGGTACTACCTTGCCTCTGGGTCCCAGACCATGCATTCGGTTTCTTCTATACTCGTACCCCACTTCAGGGCAAAGCTGTCTCACGGGTAATGTGGTCTGCTGCTAAATACACTGAAAACAGCCATGAAGCCGGTAGTCCTTGAGCTTAAACCGTAGAGCATGATCCTATATCCTATCCTATATCCTATTGTGAATTCCTGCCCTAAATCCCACCCTATTTTGCCCAAGGGGAGCCACCAGCAGCTGTGTTATCCCATGGCTTGTTGTAGGATCCCTGACTTCAGCAATGCAAGTTTCTAGTGATATTTTAGCATTCATTCAGACTCTATGTCCCTGTCAGGATCTTTTCCACAGTTCCTACTCAGGTGCTAGCTGCACAGCATGTAATCAGGCAGAGGGACAAAGACTGGATAAAAAATTTCTCAGCAACATTTATTTGACAGATTCATCCTCTATGATCAAAGGCCCCGTCTTGATCCTGTGAAATTTAATGGACATTTTACTAAAAACCTCAGGAGACTAGGATATGACTCTCCCTTATTTGTGAACAAGACCATTATACCATTATAGCTTTGGAAGAAATTAAATCCTTTCCCCTAATCTTTGGGTGGGAGGAAAAGGCATTTATTATGCTTCCTCCTTGGATAATGCCTGTTCTCAGAACTGGTAATCACCTGAGACAGGAGCTGGTGTAGCCTGTGTCAGACGAGTGTGCTGTAGCAATTTTTCTCAGCATCATATAATTAGCCCTGAGTTTGAGAGATGGCTTCTACTAGATAGAGCTGAGATAAGTTTACCTCCATGATTGCACCTATGCATTTTTGGTCCCTGCAACCACTGGTGATGCAGAGCCTGGTTTTGAACTTCCACTACTTTTTATTCTTTCCCAGGAGATTTGGTACAGGGAGGGGTGTTGAAATGATTTCTCTGTCTTCCCTCAAAATTTATATTTCTAGAGTGTGTCTCAAATGTACTGAGGGAAAAGGAATGAATTCAGCAGTATGACTGTGCTAGCAGAGCAAATGTTTTGCTGGTGGTAGCTATTTTCCCTTTCATGTTAGCACTGAATTTGTTCTGGTATTCTTGAAATGCCTTTAAACTCTTCATTTCTTCTTTAGAGTGAGCTGAAATGGTCCCTTGTGCGAAAGTTAGCTTTGGGAAGACAGCGCTAAGCCTCTTACGAGAGCAAAGCTGTGCCTGTGTTTAGACTCATTCCATCACCCTCTGCGGCATTTGAGCTGATTCTTCTTTTTATGCCTATCACTTTCTCATTTCCTTTGGCTAGGATCCCTCTTTCTTTCTGCTGAAATGTTTGGAGGGCAGGCAATTCCGTGGCTGCCTGCAGATGAAACCAGATCAGTCTTCGGCATTGAGCTGTGTAACAGCTGCCCACTGTCACTACAGAGACAATTTTGGGACAGTGTCATCAGCTTTGTCAATCCATATGTGCCAGGGACATTTTTGCTGGATAAAAGCTTAAGTGCACATTAACTGGATCAAATTCTTAAATGTACATCTGAGATATGAAGAGTCAAATAGAACACCCAACTTCCATTAACCAAACAAAATTAATTAGTGTAATTCATTAATGTAAGCCAAAAGTTCCATGAATTCCAGCTATCCATAGGCACATGATCTCTAAAAGGTCGTCCTGTGTTCACTTTAGTCAGTGTGAATGAGTAAGAAAAATTTTAGTATTCTCTTTGCAAATTTTTTTTTTTAATAAAGCTTGTAATTGTCAGGTCTGTGTTTATCAAAAGCATGTGACAAAAAACCCAGTATGAATACTATCAGGGTTTCAGTTGGACAAAGCAAGTGGAAAAAGACCTAGTGGAAAATGGCAAATAAATATCGTAGCTTTCTAATAATAAAAATGTCCCACTCGCCTTAGATGTGGGACACCATGTCCTGGAAGATGGCTTCTTGTTACCTTAGCAGCTGAGCCTCCTCCAGTGAGGGCATGCCCTAAATTGCTCCTTGCAATTGGATTGATTTCTGAACAAGGTGACAAGACCCCAGGGTCGGTAGGTCAGCACCACACAAACTGCATCAGAGCCCAGGTGGCTTCTGCTGGGAGGTTCAGCATCAGCCTCCCTTGTTGGCACATGCCAAGCAGCTGATAGACTGGAGAACAATGCATGGAGCTCAGACAGCTCAGGATTTATGCAGGTTTGCATAGACAGACAACTGAAACACCACATGCTCCAGGTGAGTTTACTGCAGAGACCCAGCTGCTGAAAGTCTCAGGACTGAGTTTGGGCATATTTCTCTTTGTCTAAACACAAGAGCATGGTCGGTTCAACTCACTTCACTTACCTAGTTTGTACTAATTAACTTAGCCACTAGCCTAATAGTGGCTTATCTTCATCCATTACCTTAATATTTCTTTAACTGATTCAATTTAAGTAAGAAATAAACCACATCTGGTGCAAAATTTGCTGAATGATTGAGATGTGGTGCTGCTCAGTACCTTTCAGTCTGACATTAACACTAGGTCACTTCTCAATAGGCTTCTGAGTATCTATAACATGACAGCTGCCTTCAGGATAGCCAGAGGAAGGAAAAAATTAATGCTTATTTCTTTTATTTTAAGTAACCATATCATGTCGTAAACAAACTAGTAAACATACCTTAGCCAGGCATGCAGCATTTATAAATCAGCGTAAGCAGCTCTGTTGCTCTGATAAAATCAATTGGTATATATTGATTTGCATTTTTCATTGATCAGACCTGCCTGCATGAGATTAACCCCTTGAAATTATCTCTTATTTGAAAAGTGAGTTTGCCCTATTTCTTTGCAACGTGGGATAGCTTTTAATAGGAATGTGAACCTAGAATTCTGGGTCCTTTTGAACAATGGATTTCATTCTGGAAATCCACATAATAACTTTTTCCAGGAATAACCTGGGCTTTTTTCAGGCTGGATAAATTCCAGCTCACGTAATTACACTTTGCCTTCCTCAATTCCTCCAAAGGTCTAATGAATTCAGGCACTCTTAGCATAAGATTATTACATGCTGCTACTGTACATGGCTAAACAGCTGTTGTTCTTCAGTGGTGCGTGAGCTGATTCCCTTACATCTCTCTGCTGGGATGTGCCAGAATGATTCCAATGCTCACAGTCCTCCAAGAAAAAGCACACTGGTCACACATACTTTTATCATGGTCTTGCTAGTCTTGCTCATCATTCTTTGTGTTGCTGGTTAAATTCACTTCTAGATCTTGAACTATCACAGGTGGGAAAGTCTCAGAGCAAAGGATAGCATGTTGCTGGAGGTGCCAGGTGCACTGGCAGGCTTTACTCACATGGCACATGTTCTGAATACCCAAGAGGGCAACCCCCACTGAGGTGATTAGTTACATCTGGGTTGCTTGACAGACCTGTGCCACCTATGTTGGCTGCTGTCCATCTATAGTGAAAGAAATATTTAAAAATCTATAGTTACTGGAGATGGGAAGCCCATAGCTACAGTACTGCCTATTCTGTTTTTCCTTTTGAAAGCATTTTAACCTCTGTTTTTTTGACCAGATCTCAGTCCAATCATTGCAGCAGGAGTATGCTGCTTTGATGCCACCAGTTCCCAGTTCTAATGATCTAGTGTGACTCCTGAGGTTTGCAAAATCAGCTGCAGCGCTTATGCCTGACCCCTGTTGTCAGACTGGATCCAAATGTCCCATTAGAGTCTCATAGAATAGAGGGCTTTCCAGGCCTTGTTCAGTTTCAGAAATCTTGCCCTTTTCTTAACCACAGGGATAGTGAGGATGTTTCAATGCCAGGGTTGAAAGCAACAACCTCTTGCTTCTGTAGTTCAAACAGCTAAAAAGCAATCTGATGGCCAAATGTGATGCCAGGCTACACCATCTACATGGGGGGACCTGTGCACTGCTGGGGCAGCAGCTGACAGCAGGAGGGCTACAGAGAGAGTGGGTCTCAAGAAAATAAAGATGAATATGACAAGAATCAGAAGGAAGGTTCTCTACCATGTGCTTTGCTGTTTGACCTTCAAGGATCCTATTGGACATGCTGTAGGATTTCCAGTTGTATGCGTTAACTCCCAGCATCTGCACCCAGGTCTGCCGGATACAGTGGGCACAATTTTTTTGTGGAGCTGCTGTGGGATGGGATAATCCACACTTCTGTATCTTCTGCACCTGTGGATGCATTTATCTTTCAGTCCACAAGGGGCTCAGTCGATCTTCTTGCATTGCTTGAGGGATAGGATTTCAGTTGGCAGCTTCTGGGTCAGGCTGGCTTTGGCATGTGGAGTAGCTCTGGGAAGGAGATGGTTTAACTCTGAGTGTCCTGCGTCAGTCTGTCTCTGATGTCCATTAGGGTTTCACTTAGTGCTAATTTACAGCTTCCTTCCTGCATGGCTGGCAGCTGTCATCCTACCAGACCCCTCTTCCGACTGTGACACTGACATCCTAGGGCCATGACATGAAGCACTGAGAAAAGGCTGCAGCAGGGAGGTGGCGCATGCATGGTCACCGGAGAGCCTGCCTTTCCTGCACGTGCTTCCAGAGTCAGCCAGCTCACATTTCAGCTGAACTCAGTCTGGAGGTGGACACATTCAGCACACATCCTTCCTGGGGAAAGGCTGTCATCCCTGAAACACTGCTTCCTCCAAGCCCACTGACTTCCAAAACGTGGCATGGAGTGTAGAGAGCAAGTTAAAGCATTAGAAAAAAAGGTTTCATTTCACATGTGTTACTGGGCAAATTGACATTCTCCAGAGGAGAATGTAGATGAGAATTGGAATGGTAAAAAAATGGAAGAAACTCGTGGGTTGAGACAGAGACAGTTTAATAGGTAAAGTAAAAGTCACATACACTAGCAAAGCAAAATGAGGAATTTGTTCACTGCTGCCCATGGGCAGGCAGGTGTTCAGCCATCTCCAGAAGAGCAGGGCCTCATCACATCTAACGGTGACTTGGGAAGACAAATATCATCACTCCAAACTTCCTCCCCTTCCTTCTTCTTCCTCCAGTTCTATATGCTGAGCACGACACCAATACAGTATGGGATATCCCTTGGGTCATTTGGGGTCAGATGTCCCAGTTGTGTCCTCTCCCAATTCCTTGTGCACCCCCAGCCTCCTTGCTGGTGGGGTGAGTGAGGAGCAGCAAAGGCATCGGCTCTGTGTAAGCCCTGCTCAGCAGTAACAGAAACATCCCTGTGTTATCAACCCTGTGTTCAGCACAAATCCAAAACATAGCCCCATACTAGCTACTACGGAGAAAATGAACTCTATCCCAGCCAAATCCAGCACAGAGGCCACACTCTTCTCTTCAGCTTTAGATGCCCGCATA
Source organism: Neopelma chrysocephalum (assembly GCF_003984885.1). NCBI lineage: Eukaryota > Metazoa > Chordata > Aves > Passeriformes > Pipridae > Neopelma > Neopelma chrysocephalum. The sequence continues at coordinate 72,619 of NW_020925222.1, forward strand.
AATGTTGACAAAGTTTTTCACATAACCTGAAGCATTTTCAGAGGGGGTGCCTTATGTGATCTGGAGTGCTGTCCATCTCTGGTGCCTCCATACCAGTGTCAATCCCATTCAAGAAAGGCTTCAAGGCTATACCTGCTGGCCTCCTTCCCCTACCAGCACCCATCCCAGCAGGGGTTGCAGTCGGGGTCTTTCTCTGCCGAGGAGAAGGGGAGTAAAGAGCTGATGCCGCACTACCCCAGTGCTTGGGGTTGATGCCAGGGGCTGGCCAGACAAAAGGTAGCTGGTGCCCAGGCAAACAGCTGAAGGCTTGGTTTTGCGTTATGAGCTGCTCAGACAGAGCTTTATTTGCTCTTTACCTTATGCCAAATAGGGAATCCCTGTGGGGAGTAGACACTCAAACTAATGTTTGCCCCTGGGTTAAGGATGTGGGGACATTAGATGTCAGTTTCAGGATGACCTTGTGCCTCTGTGTAATAGTCACAGACACCAGTGGAGATGCAGCTCCCCTCCTCCTCTTCCTCAGCTTTCCTACTCTGTTGTCTCAGTTTCTTCATCACCCTCTCCTCTTCTCCTTTCTCCTTAGTCTGCACAGATCCATATGGCTTTAACAGAATATCATTAACCTGCAGCACTACAGAAGGCTGGTGCTTTCTTAAAAACCTGCCACTTTCTATTTTTACCCTCTCTGAAGTACAGGCACCTCAGACCATGCTGAGGGGGCTGACCTGCTGCTGTGAACTGATCTTGGCTGCTCTATCCCTGCACAAGTCTTATCCTGCTGGTGCTTCAGAGATGCCTTGGACTCCAGGTTGTATCTTTTCAAACTATGGCCCCTTAAGAAATGTGTACAATACCCTGTCTAAAATGGGTAGGAGGAAACTTACCTTTTCAGATATGCATATGCAAATGAGGATGCTGTGAAATTTGAATAAGAGTATGGGGTTTTGCTCTGTTTCTATATTTCAAATTCCCTTCTTGTCCCATCCTCATTTATTTTTTCTCCTGGTTTCACAAATGTTGCGAGAAATGAGATAATTTGCCTTTACGACACAACGTGGTACAACACAGGTGTACTTGTATTCCCCTCCCAGCTCATTTTAAGTTTGTGTTGTTCACATTGCTTTTTAGGCAAGAGTCTGCTAATAGGACTCTCCCTTTTTTGTTTCCCTCAATCTAAGTAGTATTTTCCTCATTTAATGGCTGGATAAGAAAATATTCACTACTTTCATTTCATGTGATTGCTTTCTGTTCAATGATAATGATATATTTTCATGTAGTACTATGGTGTATAAGTTGGGACGAAGGGAGTGTAGATTGTTTTCTGGCTGGTTGCAAACCTTCTCAACATTTACCAGTCATTGTACTGGCAGCCAGTTTAATCACATATTCATGGTAAGGGAAAGCACGTTGGGCTTCAAAGATACTTACAAACTGCCTTTTTGTGAATGTCGAGTTATTTTGCCTCAGAATTAAAAAAAAAAGTCTTAACACTATGAGATCCAGCTGGACACTCAACTTTCCAAATTCCAGGAATGCTAACATTAAAATTTGATATTAAATGAAAACCAAATCTTTAAACCTTACGAAATCATCAAGTTTGATCTTGAAAGGTATCTCAAATGTTTAAAGCTCAAAACTTGTAGATGATACTGGTGCGACTGAAAAACTTTTTTTTTGCAGCAGCAGTTTTTCGCTTCAGTGTTCAAACTCTGGAGCAGAGGAACATAAGGCATAGTACCAGATTTGGGCATTTTATATATCCTCTAGTGAAAATTGCTTACATAACTTGAACACGCAGTTCATGCCTTGCAGTATCATCTTGACTCTGAGGACTCACCACGGTTGCAGAGCATGTTGGCTCCCAAAACCAGGCTGTTCCATATTGGCTGTTTAAATGTCTAAAGCATATTTAATTAAAAAAAAAAAAAATTACATGGGCAGGTGGTTGCTTGCCTGGAAATAACTCTGTGTTTACAGAAAGCTGTGGTTTGAGGGATCTTATAATTTACTGCAATTTATTTCTTTCATGAGCTGGTAGGTACAAAAAAGGCTTCTTTTTCTTCTTTCTCCAGCTGCAATATTATGAAGTGGTGCACATCAAAATCTGCATTTCCCCTGCATACAAGGAGCAAGCTTTGCTGTACACAGGGCTCAGCTGTCATGGAAGAAAGACAGGATGCAAGTGACCACACACCTGTTTTTATTCTCTGCCTCACGGTCTCTGCTGGATCTGGTGCATTCTCTTCATAAGAAACTGCTATTACAGTAGGGTGTCACTTCAATCCCTGTTCACACGTGTTATTTCATAGCTTTTGGTTGGTTTTTTTCACCATGAGATAATCAAAACATAAGAACAGATAATTTTTGGGATGGTTAAGACTTCTGGTAAAGCCATGGAGTTCTTTGTACTTCTGTACAAATTTCCAGGTAAATTTTTCAGTGCAGGAATCTGTTCTTGCCTTGGGGTCATACTCCAGTTCCTGCAGTCCCTGGGTCAGAGTGCTTTTTCTGACTTCATCCCCCCAGGGAAAGCATGGGTTGTCTCAGTAGTGTTCATGCCTGCCATGAATCGCTTATTCCAAGGTCCCGTGTTTCTACATCTAGGGCTGTGGGCTCTGAACATATTGCAATGAAGGACCTGAAGCTGCCTAGGATCACAAAGTGATGCCATGTAAGTTTTGAAATACCTCCCAAAGGGTACTACAAGGATCCTTGTAAGTACTGCCCTGCTACTGTCCCTCTTTGAGCAGGATGGAGTCATCGCTGGTTTTATTACTCTCCTTTTGAGGCAATAGGTACAGTCATTGTGTGGAAAGGCTGGAAGCTGGGATCTTATGACCTAAAAGGACAATCTGAACAAAATTCTTGAAAGGTGAAAAGTTCTGTATGCGTGGTTTAACCTATTAGTGAGTGTGGAAGGTTTTCACTGCTGTCCTTGCCTATCTTTGAAAGCATGTGATTTAATTTCTTCCTATTATCAAGATTGTTCCTCTTGCTTTTTCCTCCTCACCTTCCTCCTTTTGTACATGGCTGCTGCTTCTGATGCAGCTTGTATTTGCTTTACACAACCCTTGCTGTCTTACTGTTCAAAACTGCCTTCGGTCTTGATAAGAGCACAACAAAAAGCAAAGCACATCACGGCCACAGACCAATATTGCCTCATGGAGCATCTTTGAAGCAACAACCTTGGTTTCTCACTTTGCTTAACAGCTTCTGTTTCAGACCCTTTTGACCCAATTTTCACAGAGCTTGAGAACTCATCGCCTGCTTTACTTGGTGTCTGCTATACAGCTCACTCTGTTCAGTGATTTCCAATTGACCTTTCCAGTTTATCTTGCTTCTTTGCCACCAGCCAACCAAAGGGCAGGCACTGAATATGTTTAAGGCAGTAGGTTGCTAATGTGGGCACTGTTTGGCCAGTGGATGTGCATCCCTGCAGCAGTATGAGGAATGACAGGAGGATATACAGCCTGCTAGTAGAAGGCAGCTGATTTCAGAGCTTAAAGGCTTTGCATAGTAGAGCCTGTGCCAAGGAATATTAAATATTATTCCATGTTCAGAAATAAAACTCTGCAGATGATACTGAATGGTATTTCTCTGTATCTTCCCTTCCAGTTTTTCCCAAAGAACTCCTCAAGGCCAGCGTGTAATTTTGGAAAGATTCAGTCCCTTCTGTAAGTGACTGCATACTGTACATATCTTGTCTTTTCAATTATGATGCTGGTTTAGACTGTATATGTTTTTTCATGTCCAGGAGACTGACCCTGTGTGATTTTGCTTAGAGAATAATGATTAATTTTATTTTAAAATAAATCTAATTTTATTCTTTTATCCTTTGAACATGATTATTTTTGAAAGTAGAATAGCTCACTGGATTCTAAGAACTGAGTGGCTTAAAGGGGCAGTTGTGGAAGCTAATCCTTTACTTTCCAAGTTGCTGACTCAATTCCCATTGAGCAATGTTGCCATCTGACAACTGCCTGCAGCTCACATCAAAATGAGATGGTGATTTAAGGCCAGTCCTTGGGACTGAGGGGAAACTGAAGGAAAGAAAAAAACCAGAGAAGTCCTCTAATCTCTACTGCAAGTTGGGACCCTGTGGACACCCTTGGCTAAGTACCAAGAACAGAGATGAGAGATGCACACATGGCACTCTGCTTGGAAAGATTCCTTATCTCAGTGAGTAAACTCAGCCCATCCTTCACAGGTCACGGTGTGACTCATGCTTCAAGATGCTTTGCAGCAACGATGGCCTGACTAGCCAAATGGTAATCTTAAAGTGTGATGGATGCTGGGTGCTTTCAGTTACATGAGAGTGTGTAATGGGTCAATTTTCTTTTAGAAAAAAACTCATGTTTAACGAAGTCTGTAATTTCTGCAAAGATGCATGTAAATACTTTGGCATTCCTGAAAATTCCTACATCTTCCAAGTGTAACACACTTCAAGGCTTTTCAGGAATGATGAAACAAAATTTGACCTCTTAGATTAATCAGCTTCCATGTTTGCAGTGGCACTACAAGATTTGGGATACAGTGCCATTAAAAGACCATATGTGCTACCTCCAGAGCTTGCCTGTAATGAGAATATTGCTGATTTCATACTTTGATTTCAAGTTACTTTAAAGCTGCATAGGTCTGCTAGGAGATGAGAATATTGGAATGGAATGGGCAACACAGGGAAAATATTCAGCAATGCCTGACTTTCATAAATCAGAGACTCATCTGCAAAAATATCTTTTCAATCACTTGTAATTACAGCTGTCCACTGATAACCTCAGGCCCAGGATGAGACATTAGATTAAGGCCATCAGGTGTGCTGGATTTTACAACTTGGCTGATTTAGTGAGTTACTTCAATAGGTATTATAATTGATGTGAATTAATTTCTTCACTGCATGACCAGATCTCCTTGTTAGAAGTCATGTTCCCTGGTCTGGCAGACAGTGCAGCCCGGAAGATCAGCTCAACACACAAGGCTAAGCCATGGGAAAGTGTCTTTTCTTAATCGGAGATGTAATTTTACCTGCTGCTTAAATACTATGCTATTAATTCTCTAATTCACAAGGGTGTTAGGGAATGCTATCCAGTGTTCAGGACAAACAAAATCAAAGTTTGTTACAGTATTGATCTTCTCTAGGTGAAAAAACAGAGCAGAAAATCCTACCTTACTTGAAGTTTGCCCATCTCCTCACTCTTGTGTCCTCCCACATTTTATTTAGAGATACACGATTCACATGCCAGCTGTCCCTTGCGAATGGTTAGTGGCAAATGCAGTTCACCTCCAGATAGACACTCCTTCTTATGCTAGCTCCATCCTGACACAGGAAAAGCCAAACATGGCACTTCTGGAGGATTTGGGAGTGTAGAGATCCAGAGTCAGTATTGGAAAAGAGAGGTGTGAGATGAAACTGAAAAGCTAACAACATGCCTTTTTTTGTTCAACTTTCAACTGTCCTACTGTAGCATCAGCAGACCCTGATGAAAGGGTGAAAAAAGCCAGGGTGTTGATTTTTGCAGTGTCAGTTGAGACTCTGTCCAGGAAACAGAAAGTATTTTATAAAATAAGCCTTTGTAGGTGCTGGAATATGTTGGGCTTTGTTAGTGGTAAAAAATACCTTCTTGATTCTTTGTTACCCTTGTTCTCATTATAGAGTAAATGGGAGTTTTTCTTTGAACAATGGAGCTCACCTGATAATTTTGAAGCATTTGGACAGTTTTGTTGCAAGTTGCTATTTTCAAGTTCAGTAGGAGGATATAAAATACATGACTGATGCACAGCTCTTAGCTTGAGGCACCAGAAACAAGTCAAGAAGGCAAACTGGAGAGCTAACTTGGAGAGCTGGTTATACTTCATATGCCAAATATTCCTTCTCAAAACCAGAAGGCATTAGTCATGAACAGTAAGAATTGTCTGTATTCTCACAGTGCACAGGTTAAATTCCATTGTTCTCTTCCTCTTCACACATTGTTTAACAACAGCCATGGTTTAAGGTTAATTAGATTAGTTTCACATATTTTGGAAGCCATGGAAAGATGAAGAACAGCAAACAGATAAGATGCCAGGAGAACCCCACTTTCTGTTTCTGGCTTTGAGGTTGTCTCATCCCTTTCCACCTCTCTGCCATACGTTCCTTATGAAAAATCCATTAGTTCAGATTGCTTTTTTGATAAAAGCTTTTGTTTCAGAAGACAAAATCTCTGCACTGAACCTGTGCAAGAAGTCCATGATCCATGCCTGTTACAAAGAGCTTTTATACATTCAAGGCTGGGCAATTTCACGGAGAAAAAGTACAGATGATGTCCAAACTCAGGCAGTGGATACACATATTTTCCCGCCAGTGCTTAAACTGAAATCACTGATAGATTTTAGAGTTAGTGCTGGCCTGGTGTAGCAAAAAACTCTTACAGGTCTTACCCTCAAATGTCTGCACTTTCATGCTGGCATAAATGAGTGATGATTTACGCCTGATTCACATTTTTAAGGCACTCAGAAGAAATTTGAGAAGAAAGCATTTAGCAATAATTCATTGGGCCCATGGGTGAAAATCAAGACACCAGAATATTCAGTAAAAATTAGATGGCCTGGGATGCAGTGGGAAACCTGGCTGGCCAGTTTAAGACAGATATCTAACTCTTGGATGGCTTATGTTATAAGAAGTGATGTCTGTCTTGGTTCTCACATGTTGGTCTAATCAGTTTCATACCAAAGTAATTCAACTTATTCATGCAGGCATGAGAGGAGAATGAGGGTTCTAAATAGTAAAAGATTTGTAAACATCGAGCATAAAACAGGTGTTATCTCCTGGCTTTTAGTTGTTAGTTCTTTGTGCTACCTGAATGCCACATTCAAGGCTTTTAATAGTATTAAAATACAACTTCTACACTATAGCGTAAGAGTTTGTTGCCTCTGTCCATCTTACATGTGCTTCAAAATCTTTCTTTTACTATTTTCAAAGGAAGATTGTGTGAACTTAGCAAAAACCTGAGTTCAGTTTGAGTTTTTAAACTTAAATTTGCCATAAAATGTACTTAAACTTATTATAAATGCAGCAAAGTAAGAAATAGGCTTTTTTCTTTTTTTTTTTTCCCCAAAGTCTTGGCTTTGTGTCTGCTGAGCTTATGGTGTCAGGAAAGTGAGTCAAACTTTAGCTGGTGAAGATGGACTTGTTTTCTCAGGGGCAAGTGGTTTCAAAAGTCTCTACTGGTGCACTTTGTTCCCTGGCAGGGATGGGGAGCCATGCTTGATTTAATTTTGTCAGTTCTCTACATTCACATGCATACTCTGTTTTTCATTTGGTCCTTTCACACAACATAGCAGGGAAAGAAGCATTTCTTTTAGCAAAAAACATGATTGTGAACACATAAATTAGCAGCAGCCTGCAAGTACAGCTTGCTGTCTTCTAGAGCTCACTTCTATGTAGCAATTGACATTGTCCATTTAATTCAGCACTGACTTTATACAGGTTTCTAAAGCATCACTTACAGTTTTGTTATCTGACTTCAATAGCAAAAAACAACATAGGTGACCTATGTTTAACTCAAAAGAAGTAATAAAAGAGCATATGCTTATTAAGCAATAATATAGGAATCCTAATAAGCTATTTCTACAACTGCTTCCCAAACTAGAAGTATTCATTCTTCAAATGAGCATTGGGTACTCTTTTCCCAGAAGCCATTTAGTACTGTGGCTGAGAAAAACAAATTGGCCGACAATGGATTGCAGTATGAGCTATGTTTTGAGATGAAGTTATGTTTCTTTCCTGGGTAAAGGCTTCCTAATCTGAATCTGTCCAAAGAAAAATTGACAGTGCAATCAACGTACTGATTAACAGACTAACTGTGGGTGAATCTTGCACAGAAACCAGGAGTTTATACCAGTCTACTGAGATTTGTCTTAAAAAAATATGATCTTCTGAGCTTTTACTATTTCAAGAAATTGGAAAAATACCCTTATTATTCATTCAAATGTAAAATAATTGATCTGAGATACAACTACTTTATAAAGCATATTAAATGATGTATTTTTACATAGGCTTTATCTAATACATATCAATATACTGAATTCTCAAGTCTGGGCTTCTTTCTGTTGTAAAACCTTTCTTTTAATCCAAAGCCAAAATTCCTTGTGCAGTTATTTTTTTGTTAGTGGTGCTGTTGTTTGGGTTTGTGTTGTGTTTTGGTTTTTTGTTTTTTTTTTTCCCGCTGGAAGTCAAAATTAATGGACCATTCAGAAAGAAACAATCTCTGTGAGAAAGATGCAAATCAATTATCTGTGTGTGGCTGATGTCCCCGTGTGATCACTTGTGCTGGGTAGACTACAGGGCATGGAAATATACCCCTCTCTGCTGACCTGCTTATTCTTGAGGAGGACATCTTGCTATTGCCTGTCTGGTGGATCTGTATCCCTTCCTATCCTACCCTCAAACCAAGATTGTCCACTGTCCATCTTGCTCAGATTTTTAAATATCAGACTCATCATCTTTCAGTGTGGGGCAGTGCACTGTGACACCACAGCTTTTATCTTCTGTTAATCTCTGCATTCCTCCATTGTCACCCATTTATAGCCTACTGTTCCCATCACAGTTGTGGCTGTCTCAGTACACTTTCAGAAGGCTTTAATAAAAATTATATGTTAGCTGTTTTTTTAAGGGTCTTTAAACCCTGTCTGGCTTGGAAGATGCTCTGTGGACTTTGGTTGGTTGCTAGCTCTCAGAATACTTTTGAGCACAGAAAACTTTCTTACCAGCTCATCTCTTCAGCTCCTGCTCAGGTAAACAGGCATGACTATATTTCCCTTTGTTTGTTCTTTTTGCAGCAGTTCTACATAAGACTGTAAATTCTAAGGGATGTGTGCTGTCTTTTACACCCCCTCAAAACTTTGGTTATGTGCTATATTTACACTAAAAACAGTGTAAATATACTCTATTATTTCCTCTAACAATAGTTCTGACAGACTCCTTGAAGCCGCTATGTGTGGTATGCTTTGGATCAAGCCTGATGAACTGCAGTTATTTGAGGGGGAGCTTATTGCTGACACCTTTGTCACCAGACCAAATCCCTTGGTTCTTTACAACAACCCTCCTGGATGAGTAAATAAGATCTGTGGGCAGTGGCTGGATGACGCACTGCCTGAAGTCAGGCATAATAGTTTAATTGACTAACTTCTGAATCGGTATATTTTGAATAGGTTAATCCTAATAATCTATCAGCACAGAAATAGAAACAAGGACTGAAATCTTAACATTGCCTAGTTTAGTTCTGTTGAGGCGAAATACCCAAACAGCTTCCCTCTGTGAAGGGAGCTCAGTGTTACCAAGGCAAGGGCTGTTGATTTGAAGCAATGGACTTTCTTCTTTTAATCAGTCATGAGATGATAAAAAGAACAAATATATTCAGCTGCAAATTTCACACACAATGTAGTCCACAAACCTTTGGAATACAAATAGTGTAAATATCCAGTTGGAAGCAGGCTAGCCCCAAGAAGTACAGCGCCCAATTTTGTGTGCTGTATTGTACGTTAGACTATGAGGCCTTCTTGGAGAGATACAGTACTTGGGTAAATCTCATCCCTTGTGCTCACAAGTCTCATCCTGCAAACAGGGTATGATATGTGAATTTAAGGTTTAGAAGAGATCACACAGTGATACATAAATACCGATAAATAAATTGCAGCCCTGCAAGGATTTTAGTCTGGAGCATATTTGTAGCTAAGATTTAATTAGTTGGCTTTACATCCCAAATATGGAAGTTCAGCACACACTTTTGTATATGAATAGTCCCCTTGAAATCAAGGGGAACAACTATCAAGGTCGTAGCAAGCTTCATGTCTGCCACTAATGTGAAGCCTGCTGCAGATGTTTACACAGAGCATGATTTTTAAAACTGCATGCACTTATTTACTTTGACAGAATTATTTGCCCCAAGTCAGGTGAGTAATTTGTGTGGATCTAAGATTTAATCTCCTAAGGAAAGTCTCCTTTTTAATTCCTACTCTTTATCCTGTTCTACAATTTTCTCCTTCTTCAATTAGGCACTTCTACGTGCTGCAAGATGTATTAAGCACCCATAGTTACATCTGAAAAATGTCAACAGAGAACACAAAATGTGTTTTCCTGTGTTTGAGAGCCTTTGTAGTAATTGGAGTGGCAGCAGGATGACTGCAGCTGATGCAAAAGAAAAAGGTATGGATATTAAGCCGCATAGGTAGCAAATTATTTCAATAGTCCATGTTTAATCTCTTTTTCCATTTGGGTTCTAATGCTGGCACTGAGCTCTTGGTTTGTGATTAAAAACCAATATATATTTAGTCTTAATTACAGTTCATCACTGTAATTCTGATTATTTTGCTACTTGATTCAGCACAAGGACAGAATCAACGAATATCATTTGGAATGGAGGACTAGGAAAAAACTCTACCAAAAAAGAGTTTGTTGAGTAAAAATGTGTTGTCTTATTGCCTGTAATCAGTAACACTAGAAGTGTGAAGGAAGTAAATGCTGTCCCTGTCTGCTGGCAATGTTGTGCTCTTAGCTGCTGCTATCATTTCAAAATAATCCTTATCTGAGTGGAAGAAAATTCCTTCTCCTTTTCCTCAGAGTGACTGTTGTCCTTCTGTTCCTAAGTGTGATGTGTGCCACGGAGGAGGGAACTAAAGGAACTTACTGTCTCTGTTTTTCCATTTTACCAAGTCCAGAAATCACTTTCAGAGCAATCCTGTTTAGTCACAAAGCTGTCTGCAGTTCAAAGATTATTGTGACATTATTATTATTAGAAATCACTGCAGGAACAACTTGCCAAATGAACCATTAAAAGCTAGCCAAAGTCACTGAACCAGAGTAAAATTCATTAACGGCTGCTTGGGGCAACATATGGTCTTTGAAGGTCTTTATCTTTTTAACCATTTGTCTCTTCCAGTGTCTGTGGTAGAGCCCTCCACTTCTCTTTCTATCTCATTTGAATGTGAATAGCCATTTCAAAAACTGCAACTTCCTTTTAGTGACAAGCTCATTTAGTGTCACTCTTCAATTGGACCATGTGTTGACATGCAGAAATTTGAATTAAAGGGAGAAAACACCTTTTACTACTAAGGAAAACGGTATGTTCTTTTCTGTTTTGAGACCTTTTCTTGAATCATTTTGGCTGTTGCTTTCCCCTATGAAATCTGAGCACCTCTCTTGTGGCTGTTGTTTTTGAGGCTGAGGTTTCAGAGGTGCTAAACCATTTTTATTTCAGATAACCAAAAAAAAGGAGGTCGAAACACTGTTCCTGTAAATGGAGTTCCCACAATTAGAGCTTACTGTTCAAAATCTGAGTAGCAGCTTGTCTGTACCTTAGAGCATGTGCCAACACTGCCGTCTAGCTTCTGTAAGGGTTTTGTGCACTTTTGCTTCTTAGTTGCATGTGTTCATGTGTTAACACAGCTTTGTTGAGCTGCTGTTGGTGAGCCAAGGTCCTGTAGTATTGACTTCTGTTGGGATACACAGAATCATTTGAAGTGGTCACAGCACGAGAGGAGGGATTGAAGATGACAGCAGCACACAGTAGAGGAGATCTGAAGTGGCAAGGCATCAAAAAAACTGCCAGTCTGTATTTGGAGATAAGGAAACGAAACCCATCTGTCCAAACTCTTACAAGGTATTTGCCAGTACCACAACTCAGACAAAACAGTTCTAGGCCTGTTCAGTGTTTCTAATCACAAAGCACTTGTAAAGTCCTTGAACAGGGCCTTCTGACATGTCACCCTCCAACGTGTCCTTTGGGCTCAGCATTGACTTCTGCATTCCTGCGTGTTTCTCTCACCCTTATCCTTCTCTGTCTCACAATACATACATCTTTTTGACTCTTTCACCATGGAATCTGTACCTTTTGCTTCTTGGTCTGTGGTGACTTGGGAGGTACTTGCAGTCTGAAGTACTGTCTTTAGGTATAAATGCATTTTACATCTGGTCATCTTGGGATTTTAAAAGATTGTTTGATTTCCATTTATCATGAACTTGTGTGTGTTTACCAAAATTTGTATTTATATAGCCTTTAGGCTATAGGTAGTATTGCATAAATAATAGAGAGGTTACCGAAAGCATATAATTTTTATTAAGCAGGCAGAGAGCTCTATTGAAATGCACAAATCCTGCATTTTCAAACAGCATGCAGTGCAACAGGGTTGTAATTACGGTCCAGCTTCCTTGGTGGTGTAACGTGTAAGAAGTTGATTATCATCATATGTTAAAGTGATTTAAAGCCGAATTTAGCCCAGAGTGGTCTAATTAATGATTTTGTTTCTGACTGTTTTCAATAGCCTTCACTAAATAACTCAGCTATGACATTAGAATCATAGGATCATAAAGGTTGGAAAGGACCTTCAAGATCATCAAGTCCAACCTTTGACCAATTGCCACCCTGTCAATTAGACCATAGCACCAAGTGACATGTCCAGTCATTTCTTGACACTTCCAGGAATGGTAACTCCACCAATTCTGTGGGCAGCCTGTTCGAATGCCTGGCCACCCTTTCAGTGAAGAACTCCTTCCTGATGTCCAACCTCAACCTCCTCGGCACAACTTGAGGCTATGCCGTCTCCTCCTGTGACTAGTTACCAGGGAAAAGAGGCTGATCCTCATCTGGCTACAACCTCCTTTTTAGGTAGTTGTAGAGCATGATAAGGTCTCACCTGAGCCTCCTTTTCTCCAAGCTAAAGAAAACCAGCTCCTTCAGACATTCCTCATATGACTTACTCTCTAGCACCTTCACCAGCTTCATTGTCCTTCTCTGGACTTGCTCCAGCACCTCAGTGTCTTTCCTGAGGGGCCCAGAACTGGACACGGGACTTAAGGTGTGGCCTCACCAAGTATAGATGGACTGTTACTGCCCTGGTCCTGCTGGACACACAATTTCTGATCCAAGCCAGGATGCCACTGGCCTTCCCGGCTACCTGGGCACACTGCTGTCTTGTGTTCAACTGGCTATCAATCAGCAACCCCAGGTCCTTTTCTGCTGGGCAGCTTTCCAGCCACCCTTCTCTGAGCCTGCAGCGCTGCCTGGGGTTGTGGCCTGAGGCCGGACCTGGCACTTTACCTTATTGAACCTCATATTGTTGGCCTTGATCCATTGATCCAGCCAGTCCAGATCCCTCTGCAGAGCCTTCCTGCTCTCCAGCAGATCAACACTCCCACCCAGCATCTGCAAACTGACTGCAGGTACACTAGACTCCCTCGTCCAGATCATTGATGAAGATATTAAAGAGGACTGGCTGCAATATCGAGCCTTGGGGAACCCCACCAGTGACCAGCCGCCAACTGGATGCGGCACTGTTCACCACTACTTTCTGGGCCTGGCCATCCAGACAGTTCTTTACCCAGCAAAGAGTGCATCTGTCCAAGCCACAGGCTACCAGCTTTTCTGGGAGAATACTATGGGAGACAGTATCAAAAACTTTACTGAAGTCCAGGTAGACAATATCCACAGACTTTCCCTCATCCGCTACGTGGATCACGTTGTCATAGAAGGGGATAGGATGATCAAGCAATACCTGTCTTTCCTTAACCCACGCTGGCTGGGCCCGACACCCTGCTTGTCCTGTACATGCCATGGGATCATACCCAAGATAATCTGTTCCACAACCTTTACTGGAACCAAGGTTAGCTATCCTTACATATTCTTATTGACCTTATAATTATCATGTATCCATGGGTACTGCTTCATGTAAATGAGGTAAGGTTGTATTTCAAAGAGAATCTTTTGTCTCTGTTGAAGCAGATGTTAGTATTGCTGAATATCTGGCTGAATCAATTAATCATTTCATTAAATAGAAGTCCTCTTAGCTATGCTAATCAAAAACATGCTGTTCACAATTTTTCCAAACAACCTCCTGAAACCTAAACAAACAAACCACTTCAAGACTAATAAACCAGTCTTGCTCTGATACATAAGCTATGCTTTCTTAAAAAGGATTAAAAAGAAAAAAAAAGATCTGAGGGGTATTTCACCAGCATCATGCGTATATTCCTTTAGCCATCTCTGGTGATCTTATCTGAAGAATTAAAGCTGCCTAAATGTAGCTATTTGCTGTACCATTTTCAATGTAACAGGAAACACATACTTTTTGCTCTGAACTGCATCTTCATGGGTGAGGAGAGGATGATGGATGCTGAACACTCTGTCAAAGCCCTTCTCATGACATTCCAGAAGCAAGTTGAGCAGGTTTCTATGTGCTTCTTGACTTCTGTGAGTCAGCACATGAGCACAATCTGAACAGAGAGTTTGAAAGGGAAGGAAAGAGGAAATATATAAGCTAGATGATAATACTGTGAGCAGCTTCACAGACAGATTCCTCAGAGAGAGGTAGATCAGTTTATTAAGAAATGAAACAATTGGTATCAAAACTTCATAGGTATGGTTTAAACCCTGTGGGCAACTAAGCACCATGCAGCTGCTTGCTCACTTCCCCATCCAGCAGGATCAGGGAAACAATCAGAAGCATACAAATGAAAAACCTTACAGGCTGAGATAAAAATAGCTTAATAGGTAAAGCAAAAGCCATGCACGCAAGGAAAGTAAAACAAAGTATTCCTTCACCATTTCCCATGGGTAGGCAGGTGTTCAACCATCTCTAGGAAAGCAGAGATGCTTGACAGTGCTTAACTCATGCTTAACAGTGAGTTGGGAAGACAAATGCCATCCCTCCAAATGTCCCTCCCTTCCTTCTTCTTCCCCCAGCTTTATATGCTGAGTATGATTCCACAGGGTGTGGGAGATCCCCTGGATCACTTGTGATCACCTGTCCCAGCAGTGTCCCAACTTCTCCCAACTTGTGCACCAACAGACTCCTTGCGGGTGTGGTGGCTGAGGAGCAGAAAAGGCTCTGTGTAAACACTGTTCAGCAGTAACAAAAACTACTTTATATTAATCATCACTGTTTTCAGCAAAATCCTAAACACAGCCCCATACTAGCCACTATGAAGAAAATTAACTCCACCCCAGCCAAGATCAGCACATTCTCTACCCCTTCTTTCATATACTTTATGTCATGCTCTAGTCCTACATTATTCAATACAACCTCATTAACACCTCCCATCCCCTTTGTATTATTTGATATAATACACAGATATCAATCCATTAGTCTATGGACCACCTCTGCAAATGTCCATCAAATGCCCACAGATGTCCACAAAATGTCTGTTGAATTAATTTACTCCGTGACTTTGGGCTCCATCTGTTCTGGTAGTCACTCAGGACAGGAGAGGTGGTGTGTTAAGTGGAGTTACTGAGCACCAAAGCCAGCTCAGGTCAGGTCACCGCTGTGCTGCAACTGCTTCTTCCAAGGCTTCTCTCCCTCCATTGGTTTGGGTGGTTCTTGTTATAGTAACTCAAAATATGGCTGACAACAATTTATAGACACACCTATTACAATGTCCACCCCTGGTCGTTTTGTGCCAGGTTATAGGGTTCACTATTGTAATGAAGTCCTCCCCTTACTTCTAGTCTGGGTGCAACAAGGGGTTCCTGCTATAGTAATTACAGTCTCCACCATGGACTTCCATGGGATGCAGAGGGACAGCATGCCTGACCATGGCCTTCACCAGGGGCTGCAGAGGAATCTTCTCCAGCACATCAAGCACCTCCTCCCCTTCCTTCTTCTTCAGGGGAAGGACCTCTCACACTCTTCCCCCTGCACTGTGGACTCATCCACAGGTCACAGTCTCTTTGACTCAACTCACTGGAGTTCCAGCCTGTCCAATACAGTAGCACAGACACAGCAGCAATGCTCTGGCCACCCGCCAGCCCAGGCGCATTGCCAGGCTGTTATCAGAGTGTTCCCAGCCACAGCAGGCTGAGGTGATAACCAGCACAGCACAGCAGTGACCAGCCACTAACGAGCACTAGATTGCTATACACAAGCAAGCAAGCCCCATGGCAAGCACGGGAGCCTGCTGGTTAATAATTAAACAACAATAAGAGTTGAACATTTCACCTAGCACATTCAAATAAAATCTGTCATTATTGGAACTTGCTGAGCCCCACACTGTGTCCCAAAAAAGGACTGTCGTGTTTTAACCCCAGCTGTCAACTACACACTCCATAACTGTTTGCTCACTCCCCCACTGTGAAATAGGGAAGAGAATTGAAAGGGTAAGAGTGAAAAAATTTGTGGGTTGAGATAGAGACAGTTTAATAGAGAAAGCAAAAGTCACACACACCAGCAAAGCAAAATGAGGAATTTGTTCACTGCTGCCCATGGGCAGGCAGGTGTTCAGCCATCTCCAGAAGAGCAGGGCCTCATCACATCTAACGGTGACTTGGGAAGACAAACATCATCACTCCAAACTTCCTCCCCTTCCTTCTTCTTCCCCCAGCTCTATATGCTGAGCACGACACCAATACATTATGGGATATCCCTTGAGTCATTTGTGGTCAGATGTCCCAGCTGTGTCCCCTCCCAATTCTTTGTGCACCCCCAGCCTCCTTGCTGGTGGGGTGGGGTGAGGAGCAGCAAATTCAGCTGCTGCTGCTGCTGCGTCCCCGAAGTCTTGCGTGGCACTAGCCTGAGGTGCTGCCAAGCAGGCTTCGGAGGGATGCTGGGGAGTATTTTGCCATCTTGTGGCAGCTCGCAGGTAAACCGTCTCTGCGCGATCACGAACGCTCTCTACCCAGAAAGAACGAGCCGGAAAGGGTGATTTCCATAGCGGTGGCTGCAAAATGACACTTGAAAAGTTTGCAACAGAGCAGAGCAACCCGTAAACCTACAATGACCAATACCTTGGCTGATACGCCCACATGCAGCTCCAAGTGCTTGCCAGTGGTGGAACCTGAAAGGAAGGCTAAGAAGACAACAGTAAAGAGGCCACAGCCTGGGGATCAGAGGCTATTTCTAACTCCTGCTCTCGGTGCCGTGCTGCTGGAGGTGCCCAGCTAGCCAGGGAAAGGAGAGGCTAACTACAATCTGGTGGCTGGATGAACACCACAGTGAGGACAACAGTACACTGAAGCTGAGCTCTTATGGCATGGACAGTGAGAGGTGATCCAGCCAGACAGCTTTGGCTCCGAGAAAGTCAGTGGAGAGGCAGAGAGCCTGTCAGCGCAGAAACCTTTGGAGGGGCACTCACAATTTTCATGTATTTGCAGGGTGATGCAGCTAACATGGGAGATGCTAAAGAAACTGAGGAATAGTCGGAGTCTCCTGCTGACTTCCTTTCTCAGGGGAGCTGTTGCTGCTGTGCCCAAGGGGGCATGTTCCCTCGTGCCTGGGCATACCAGAAAGAAGGCTGGGGGTTGTCCCTGGACAGGGACTGTAGGTCTCACTGTCAAAAGCATGGGCACTGCCAGTGCTGTGGCTGCTGCTCAGGAGGACATGAGACTGGAACCCCTCCACACTCTTCCTCCCACAAAGCTGCCGGTGGGGAAAACCCCTGCTGCTGACCAAGGGACCCCAGAGTCTCTGATGGCACAGGAAGAAAGTCCAAGCCTCTCCAAAGGAAGGTTTGTCCCCAGCTTCAATAGGTCTGTGGGTGGGATGAAGTGTTGCCATTGTGTCAGCAGTGGGAGAGGAGCCACCAGACTCCTGTTCTTCCCAGCTATGTAGAAAACCAGCACCTAAAAGAGATCCCTTTTACTTCCAGAATGGCTGCCTTTCAGCTCATAAATGATAATCCACTGTGAACAACCTGGAGTACCTTCCATCTTTTCGTTTCAGTGACCCAGACATAGACTGTCCAAGTGGGCCCCACTTTGCCTAAGAGCTGACACACACACACAGCAGTCAGGAAGCTGACGAAGTATGACCATTCTGGATGCAGATCCCTCCTATCATGCCAGTGATGGGAGTGGGTAAGGGTCTCAATGCCAGCAAAGGGCAGAGGTGACAGCTAGGGTCTCAGCTCCAGCCACTGGGGCAGGACTGGTATGTGTGCCCCAGGTGCACCTACTGGGGGAACTGAGGGGGGAGTTAAGTGAGTGAATCCAGCATGCAAAGGAGGAATGCAGGTCACAGCCCACATGCCTGCTGCTGCCTGCTGTGGAAACAAGAGTGATTGCATCTCCCCCAGGCACCAGGGAAAAGTATAGGGTCTGGGGATGTCACTCCTGAACAGAGGTGGGCTACCTGGCTAGTAGGAGGCTCTGGGTCCAGGCAGAGTGTGAGGCACACGCCTGTGTTGTTACCCGGGAACATCTGCGGGAGTGGGGCACCTGTTGAGAACTGTGTTTGCTCCTGAGCAGGAAGCTGGACAGCTGGTGCGTGGGAATGAGTAAAATGGCTCAGGATATGGGGCAGGGTTATCACACGAACAGAAGGGCTGTGCTGGTACTCTGGGGATCTGTGAGTTACGTGTGCTTTTGCGAACGTCAATCCATACTGGCTGCAGAAAAGGGACGTGGCTGGCTGTGCTCACGTTCTACAGGAGTCCTAGTATTTAATACATGTAAGTGCTGCGGGAGGCAGTGCCTCATCTGGGAGGTAGCCTGCAGAGCTGGCCTTGTCTATGCTTTTGCCTTTTTACCTCTCTCACAGGTAAAAATCAGTAAGATGAGGTCCTCTCCTAAGAACTGTTTATCCTTTATTTACGTCTTCTTTCCTAAGTGCTATTTATGCTTTATTTGCCCGGCAGACTACAGGGCTCCTCCAGCCTTCAATGAACTACTCTGCACCCTCGGAGACAACACCAAGCTCCCGTGGCCAGGGCTCAGGGCAGTCCCTGAGCCAGGAAGCCGCTGTCCCGCTGCCCGTGGAGAACGAAGCCCCAAGAGAGCATCACCACGGCAGCCAGCGCCCGCGGGACACAGCGCATTGCGCGCTGGCAGCGGCACTGCCGGGAGTCCCCCCACGCTTTTATCCACCAGCGTCCGCTGCCTCCACCGAGAGGTGCTCCCAGCCCTGCTTCCCCCGGGCACAGGGCAGGGTATCTGCCCTCGGCCGCTGCCCCCGCCCGCCCCCGGTCTCGCCCCAGGCGGCACAGGGCGCCCGATGCCTCCACCCGGCGGCGCCATCGCAGCCCCACCCCGGGCTGCGCTCAGCGCAGGCTCCTCCCCCGGAAACGTCATCGCCAGGCGCGGATATGACGCGGCGGCGGCAGCGCCTCTGTCCCGGCAGGGCTCGGCGCTGCTCCGCGGCTCGGCGGGAGCAGTTCCCGTGGCAACGCCGCCCATGGCGGACCCGTCCCGGCGCCTGGCGGAGGCCGCCCGCCGCCGCCGCCCTCCGGGGGAGGAGCGGCGGGAGCCTCCTGGCGCCGGGCGCTGCCGGACGCGCCACAGGCTGAAGACGGCCGCGGCACTGACCCGTCTGGGGAGCGAGGGACCGGCGGCGGTGAGTGCGGGCCTGGGGCGGGCGGGAACGCCGGGCCCTTCGTGGAGCTGGCCAGGGGCGTCCCGAGGGGAGGGAGCGGGCGGGGAGCGGTCCCGCAGCGGCCCCGGCGGTGCCCCCAGCCCGTTAAACCCCGCGGGACGCGGGCCCCTTTGTGACGCCCCGTGGGCGCTCCCGGGGTAGCCGCCGCGCCCGTGTCCCTGCGCTGGTGCTCCCCCGGCCCCCGCGTGTCCGGTCGTGTGTCCCCCTGGCCTACACGGCGCTCTTCGTGCCCGGTGTCCCGCCGGCGGGGAACTCCTGCTCCCGGACTTGCTGCTAAATGCGGGCTGATCAGTTTGGAAGTAGCGTGGCGACTATTCCCGCTGAATTATAATGCCTTAGAATAACGCCAATGCCTAAAATAATTTTTGAGTGGATAGATTTTTTTTTTTTACCCACGGTTGACGTGTGTGGTGGTTTAGCCTCAGCCAGCAGCCTAGCCCCACGCAGCTACTCACTCACTCCCCAACCAGTGGGATGGGGGAGAGAATTGGAGAAGAAAAAGCCAGAAAACTCATGGGTAAAGGCAGTTTAATAGAGAAAGCAAAAGCTGGGCACACACATAAAACAAACCAAGGAGATTTTGTTCACTTCATCCACGGGTGGGCAGATGTTCAGCCACCTCCAGGAGAGCAGGGCCCTGTCATGCATAACAATGACTTGGGACAGCAAACACTCTGAATATCCCTCTCCTTCCTCTTTCTTCCCTCCACTTTATATACCGAGCATGATGTCATGTGGTCTGGAATATCCCTTTGATCAGTTTGGGTCACCTGTCCTGGCTGTGTCTCCTCCCAATGTTCCATGCATCCCCACCTTCCTAGCCAGTGTGATAGTGCAAAAAGTAGAGAAAGCTTTGGCTCTGTATAAGCACTGCTCAGCAGTAATAAAACATCTCGATATTATTAACCCTATATTCAGCACAAATTCAGAACACAGCCCTGCACTAGTCACTGTGAAGGAAGTTGACTACCCCAGCCAAAACCAGCACGACAACCTGATTAGATACAAAGGCAGTGTGTACCTGAGGATGGATTTAGGAATGACACCTGGCTGTTTCTGCTTCAGTCTTAAATACTTATTTTGGCAGGAACACATCCCTGAAGGTTGTCTAATCCAACAAGCTGTGTGTAGTGCAGCATGAGTGCCCAACAAAAGAGGGGCAGAGCGTTCAGCAGCAGGACAGGTCCAGCAGAACTTGGAAGGTGATAATATAGCTCAAGTGCAATTACTTGTTTTGACTGGTTTCTCTTAAAGTACAGAACTAACTGTTCTCATATTTGTCATACATAAATACTAGTCTTTTGGAGCTGTGTTTTGGAGGATACGATGTAAATCATAAACCTACTGACCGCATTGAAGCAGTTATTTAAGAATGGGGAAGAAGACAGTCCTGCCTGTTACCTTCATATATTCCAGTATGATTCAAGTGCTCTTTAAAACTTGCAGCACTGAAGAGCTAGATCTCACTGTGAAGAGAAGCCTGACAAAGTAGTTAGGTCATGCTGCCTCTTTGTTCAGCATTTCCTTAGAGCTACTACTGGGTTTTGCAACCTTAGAAGTGATTATTATGGATTTTCACATCTAGACGGTAAGATTTTTGCCTCTCTGTCATATCAATCATCTTTTATCTCTGTCTTTTCTAGAACATGACTTCAGTAGATAAAGAGTTTGCAGAAGACAGCAACTTTGCACCAAAAGCTAGCACCAGCAAGCTGCCAAAAGATGCATCTCCTGACTCCAAATGCCCCATCTGCCTGGATAGATTTGACAATGTTGCGTATCTAGATCGCTGCTTGCATAGGTTCTGCTTCCGCTGTGTCCAGGAGTGGTCAAAAAACAAAGCAGAGTGCCCCCTCTGCAAGCAACCATTTTTTTCCATTTTCCATACAATTCGTGCTGAAGATGACTTTAAGGAGTATGTTCTCAGCCCTTTAGAAAATAGTTCTTTTGCCAGCCCTGATGGCCGGAGATTTCGTTACCGTACTACCTTAACAAGGGAACGCCGCAATCGCAGTTCCCCTTCCCGAAGGATGCTGTCCCCTCCAGATAACGGGATGTTGTTTGAAGGGTTGTCGAGCGAACCAGTGCGTCACAGACACAGAGAGATTCATCAGATGATGAGGAGGTTGGCCTCAAGGAGACAGGCTAGCGCAGAGGGCAGATCTCTGCGGCAGATTCAGGAGGAGGACATGATCAGTTTCCGCAGAGCCCTGTACCGTACTGGTGTGCGTATCCGCAGCATTCAGGATGGTGGCCGCTATCGAGACATCTCAGCAGAGTTTTTCCGCCGCAACCCTGCCTGCCTTCACCGGTTGGTTCCTTGGTTGAAGCGAGAACTTACAGTCCTGTTTGGTGCCCATGGATCTTTGATTAATATTGTACAGCACATAATCATGAGTAACGTGACTAGGTATGATCTTGAAAGTCAGGCCTTTGCTGATGATTTAAAGCCATTTTTGCTGAATAGGACAGAGCACTTCCTGCATGAATTCATCAGTTTTGCTCGTTGTCCTTTTAACTTAGAAGCATACGATCAACATGCCAATTATGATTGTCCTGCACCATCATATGAGGAAGGAAGCCATTCAGACTCATCAATTATTACAATATCTCCAGATGTGGCATATTCTCAAGGGCCAGATAACAGTTCGTCTGTGCCTGGTCTTGGTCAGGCCCCTTGGGATGATGAAACTCCAGGGCCTTCCTATTCTGTTTCAGAAGAGGTTCGTGCAACCATAGCTTCTCCTCTGGAGTCATCAGAAAGTTCTGATGAGGACTCTGCTACAGGGAGTCAAAGAACCAAACTGCAGACTCAGTTACAGGCTAATGTTGACTCAAATGACAGTGGCTCTTCCTCAGACAATTGTGTCATTGTTGGGTATGTAAAGCCATTAGCTGAGAGGACACCAGAAGTGGTTGAACTGTCCTCAGACTCTGAGGAATCCATCAGGGAAGAGAAGAGGGAGGATGTCAAGAAAGAGCAGCCAGTCCAGTGTCACAGCTGGAGTGACAGTGAACGAAGCAGGAGCTTCTCACCATGTTCCCCAACGTATAAGGAAGATGCAGGTAGTTGTAGAAGCTGTTTATCTCCTACAGTTGAGAAGACAGAGTCAAAAGAAGATGAGAAGAAAAAGTGTAAGGGAAAAGATCTGCCTCCACGGGACTTGAGCTGGAGCCCCTCTCCAGGGAGTGACACAGTGTGTTCCCCTTGGAATCACAGGAAGGGAAAGTCTAGAAGCCCACAATCCTGTTCACGGAACAGTCGAGGCAGTCATGGCCATCGGTCTAGGAGGGAGCACCATAGCAAAAGCCAACTTAAAAGGAGACAATCAAGAAGCAGAGATAGTAGCAAACACAGGAGCAAAAGAAGCAGTAGAAGGTCGAGGGCTCGTGACAACAGAGCCTCTCTGAAAAGCCAGAGGGGCTCTCTGAGTGGTGAGAGCACTCCATCCAGAGAAGTAAGCAGATCACGATCACGTAGCAAAGGCTACAGTAAAAGGAGATCAAGAAGTAGAGACAGTGATCGATATTATGTAAGAGACAGTTATCAAAGTAGACATCAATGGGGTTCTGCTTTCTGTAGTAGAAAGGTGTTTGGGGATAGCTATGAATCCTCCAGTAGGAGGAGGGCACGATCTAATACTCTCTATTCGAGGCAATCTGCTAGTCCAGAATACAGGATACGGTCATTTATTGAAAGGACAGACCTGCATAGCCAGAGGGGACTCCATGAGAGACACTATTACTGTTATGAAAGATGCAGGTCAAGGAGTCGGTCGAGCAACAGGTCAAGGACTCCTTCTGGAGGAACTGACAGAATGAAAAGCGAAAAGCCTGGTGGAAAAAGGAAGTACAAAACTCGCCACCTGGAGGATGCATTCATGGAGAGCACAAGTCTAGAAAGAGAAAATGTCCCCAAGAAAACTTCCTCAAAATTCAGTGATTGCTGCAAAAATGAAGATAGCCCATCAGACAATCGAGCAAGTAATGAGACAAAGCGTAAAAAAAGGAAGAAGAAGTTGAGGAGTCCAAGTGTGGAGATAGTCTACGAGGGAAAAGCAACGGACACAATGAGGCATCTTAAAAAGAAAAAGAAAAAGCATAAGAAGAAACACCGGAAACATCACATGAGTAACTCAGCACATTCTTCTCCAGTGGTGATTACAATTGATAGTGACAGTAGCAAGGAGCCAGAAGGTACTGAATGGGACAGCAGTATTACTTGGACAGGCACAACTCAGAGAAATGAGAGGGAAAATGAGTCTCCATCTTCTTTTCTGAGGACAGGATGTGAGGAAACTGGAGAAGCAGACAAAAAGTACAATATCCCTACCACAAGGGAAGAGTTAGATGGTGACATTAAAAATCCTGATGTCAAACTTCAAGGAACAGCAGCTGATCAGAGTGTTATCACAGCAGATACCAGCAGTAACACCTCTCACACAGAAACTGTAACCAGCTATGTTCAGGAAGCACCAGCAGCACCTTCCAGTCAACTATCTTCCCAAAGGATTTCCTTCCTAGAGTGTCCAGAGAGACAACCATTGATACTAAGACTGCCAAAGAGACTTATCAACAGATCCTCTTGGTTTGATTTCCGAAAAGAAAAAATGTAGCACACTTTCCACAGAACATTTCTTGAAATTGTGAATTTAACTACTTTTTTTTTCCCCCTTAAGAACTAAAATATCTGGTAGGATATCTGTCTGTTAAAAGATGTCTGGGAAATGTGTAAAACCTTTGAACGTGTATGCACTTTTGAGTCGAAGAAGATAGAGTATTGCTAGTATGTAACTTTAAAAGTTTTTTTTTGGAAGACTGTTTAGAAATTGTAATTTGATAAAGCCATCCACAGTATTTCAAAGTTTTGCTTAAACCAAATGACAGAAAAGGAGCCCAAACCAAAAGCCAGAAAATGAATCTTATGGGGATTGCTCTTCTTAGACAAGGGAAAAAATGTTTAGTTCATAAGAAATTATTCAGTCTGAATTCCAGCATCATTTCAATTTCTTTGGTTTAAGCTGATCTCTGCTGAAAAGTAGTCAGTGATTTCCACAGAGATCCTCAGAGGACTTTAGTAATTTCAAGGTAAGCTATGTCAAAATCTGAATAAAGCAATAAGACTTCTTTTCTTTTTTTTTTAAGCATATTTAATGTGTGCTATGTGTTTTGCAAACAGAGCATTTTTTTTATTCCTCTTGTTGCAGCCTTGTGTCCTGCAACTGTGCTGCTCTCAAGGAGGCTGTTTTTCCTTTTCTTTATGCCCTACCACTGCATACTTGAAGACATCTGCCTTGTCTGTAGCCTTGGCAAGAGAGCAGCTGCTCTTAATCTCCTTGCAACAGCCAATACTCACCCACCTCAGCACACCCTAGATATCCTGCTGCGTTTATGTGCAAGGCACAGGGCTCCAGCTTTGTCCCTTATGTGTGTGCACAGCAGTAGCTCTCAGGGCTGGATGAGAAAGATGCCTTCTCTCTCTCCTGTATTACTGCCTTCATGAGTTTGGTGGGTTTGACCTTGCCTGGTTGCCTGCCATATACTCTCCAAGCTTCTCCATCGCTTTCCTTTCTCCACAACATGGGGGAGAAAATAAGATAAGAATGCTGGTTTGAGATAAGGACAGGGAGATTACTCTCACTGGCCAGATAGCCTCAGGGGCAATTAATGTCTTCTATTGCCGATGGAAAATTGAGTAGGTGGATAAGAAACAAAGACAAAACTAAAACCAATTCCCCCTCCCTTCTTCTGCTCTTCACTCTTTCATTCTAGGCTCTTCTGCCTCCTCCTCTCCATCTGTGCAGAAGGATGGGTTATGGTGTTGTGGTCAGTCCATAACACTGTCTTGCTGCTCATTACCCTTTACACTGTTCCTCTGCTCTAACATGGGCCCTTTCTACAGGGGTGTAGTTTCTCAGGAACAGACTGCTGCAGCTGCCAGAAAACCTGCTCCTATGTGGGCTCCTAAGCACAGGCTGCAGCTTCTGCCAGGCAACTGCTCCTGTGTGCAATCTGCGTGGGCTGTAGCTTCCTTTGGGGCATGTCCACCTGCTCCGATGTGGGGCTCCTTCACAGGGAGCAGGTGCAGTTCTGCTCCACTGTGATCCTCCATGGGCTGAAGGGGACAGCCTCCCTCACTGTGGTCTTCATCAGCCCAGAGTGCTCAGGCTATGGTGAAGGGCTGCTGCTGCCTGACCAGTCAGCAGAGGTTGGCTGAGCCTGAGAGAGAGTCAGGAGTGATGGCAGTCAGTCCCCTCCACTCTTGCCCCTGAGAGCATCCCTGGCCTGCGGGAGTCAGACTGGTCTCTGCCTTGGGATTAGAAGATTTTGGGGAGCACAAACGTATGAAGGAGCTGGGTCACTGGCAGGCCCTGGGGCCGCATGGTGGGAACCATGGTGGCATCACCGTTATCTGTTCTGGACGGAATGTGGGGGCTCCCTTTGTTCTGCTCAGTCCCAACAGCCTCCCCAGCTTCTCCTGGGGGGGGGAAGGGGTCCAGAGGGGCTGGGGTGTCCCCGGCCCTAACGGGTGGCTCTCAGTGATTGTGGATGCATGTGCCTTTGACTGGAAGCCTTGGTCCATTCGCAGAGCTGGGGTATCCTTGGCAGTAGTGGGACTTGTCCCTTGGAGTGCTGGGATAGATGCTGTTGAGTGGGCAGGCAGGCAGGTGAAGATGTCACATTAGGTACAAGGGAGAGGTTAGATGTACAGCCCTGACAGTTGGTGATGATGTGGTTGGGAGCCTCTGGGTGAGTACAAGGGGATGGAAAACAAAGCAGATGTTGCAGTGGGTGTCTTCTTCCAGTTGCCCAGCCAGTATACCGGTGCTGAGGACTTTACAGGCAATTAGAAATCTCTGGATTGGCAGCCCTTGTCCTTATGGCAGATTTCAATTTCCTAGAGACCAGCTGAAAATGCCGCCCTCTGTGCTGTGCTGGTCTGAAAGACTCCTGAAGTTTGTGGGAGAGAACTTCTTGTCATGAGTGCTCTGGGAGACAACTAGGAAAGATGCCTTCCTAGTTATGCTGGTTGGGAATAGAAGAGGCCTGGTGGGAGATGGCATGGTCATGGCCACAGTGCTTATGAAATGGTTCTGCTTAAAAATGTCAGTGCAATGAGAAAAAAGAAGAGCAGAGTGATACAGTGGGTTTTGAGAGAGCAAACGTTACGCCACCCGGGAGTCCCCTGGGAATCTGGTCTTGAGGGCTCAGGAGCTGCATGCTGCATGGGATCTCTGCAAGCACTGGAAAAGAGCAAGCTGTCAAAAGCATTATCAGTACTTCAAGGAGACATTTCCACTGTAGGTAAACTTCATCTGTTTGTTTTTCGTGACATGCATTACTAGGAAATTGTCATTAAAATGTGAAGGGTTATTTTCTGTGTATAGGGCAGTGAACACAATTAAGGAGAACGAGTCTGCCACAAGCAGCCGTTGCTTTCCAGTGCTGCTTTGTGTAAACTAGCTCATCACTCCTGCTGCACCTACCTGCAAAGTGGGAGTAAGCAGGTCGACTCACAGTGTCAGCTGCTGTTAAGCAATTTACTTCTGCTGAAGAGAACTGTTTTGGTTTAACCCCAGCTGTGGCAACTAAGTACCAGACAGCTGCTCGCTCACTTCCCCCTTCCCTGATGGATTGGGAAGGAGAATCCAGTTTAAAAATAAAAGTGAACCTTTTTGGTTGAGTTAAGAACAGTTTAATAATTGAAACAAAGTAAAATGTAATAGTAACAAAAAGGAGAGAGAGAGAACCCAAGAGAAACAAGTGATGCACAATAAAATTGCTCACCAGCTTCTGGCCAATGCCATACTCAGAAAGGCCCTCTTCTGGGTAACTCCCGCAGTTTATATACTAGGCATAACATTCTATTGTGTGGGATATCCCTTTGGTCCATTTGGGTCAGCTGCCCCAGATATGCTTCTGTCCATCTTTTTGTGTACTTAACAGCAGAACACGAGACACTGAGCGGTCCTTGACTCAGGGTAACCACTGCTTAGCAACAGCCAAAACATCAGTGTGTCGTCAACATTATTATCCTATTGGATTGAAAACATAGCACTGTACTGCTACTAAGAAAAAAATTACCTCTATCCTAGCCAAAACCAGAATGAGGACTGAGATGCATTAATCAGCTCTGGGTAGGAATGAGATGCATCAAACCTCTTCCAGAGTTCACCTGGCATAATTTTGTAGTCTTAGACCAGAAGACTTCTGTCAGCAATGGTGCTGGATTTAGTGACCCACATAACTTTGTCTGGAGCTGTTTGACTTTCTGTGGATATTCTGCCTAGTTTCCAGGTCCCTTTTGAGGTGTCTTATCTGCCAGCCCTGTGGTACCATGAAATTTCAGGAGAGATATGAGAGCATATAAACCCACCAGGGTTGTCTCCTGCTCTGCATGCATGTACAGCACATGGAACTAGGACCTTGTTTGAGGTTCATCCTATAAGGAATAGATAATAACCCAGGGTACACTGCACAGGGCTCTCCCCCTTTAGCATCTGCTTGCTGTGCTTCAAATGAGTTCTTAAAGTTCATCTCATTGGAGTGAAATTCTATGAGGAAGAAACATGAGGCAGTGTATATTCCTGTCTCCAAATTGGACTGGAATCCAAAGGCTGGCTGCAGAAAATGCTGCTTCTGCTGGTGTTCATATCTGTTGAACATCAGTTGATAGATCAGTCATCAGCAGTGTCAGAGATGGTCGGTGCCTCAGTTTTTAGACATTTCAAGTGTCACTCCCCAGCAGGCTGAGACTGCAATTCAGTAGGTTTCACAGCCTTTACTATGGCATGACAGAAGACCTGAAAACGACCCAAGCCTAGCTAGGCAACCTGCTCATGTACATTTTCAGTGGTCTCCAGAAGGGCAACTAAATTAACTGAAGGAAACCTTCTGAATTAGCAAGAGTTGTTGGAAAGTAGAGGACAAAGTAGTCCTCTATGGGATGCTCTGGAATGCTTAGTTCTAAAGAATTTTTTGCACAAGATGTAAAATGACCCAGTACACATCCAAGTTACTCTTCAGTCCTGATGAATAATGTGAACCAGTGTGTGTGGCAATATTACCATTTTTCTTTGGAACACCTGTAGCCCTTAGAGGTCAGGCATCCAGTGAGTTATGCACAGAACAAGCCACAACTAGGTGACAAGCTACTGTCAAGGCATTGAGATGAAAATGAAGTACATAGGGGCAAAGAGGTGCAGAGCTGTGAAATAACTTAAGATAATTCACCTGGTGAAGCGTAGCTGGGACGGTAACAGTTTGATTCTCAGCCACCTACATGAATCAGATCGCATGGCTCATTCAAACCACAGGGATTTGTGCCTTGAAGTCATAGTAATTTCTCCTCCATTAGCTGAAGAGAAAAAATAAATGTATGTGTGTGTGTATGTGTGTACACACATGCATGCATTATATGTTTTTGGGGAGAGAGGGAGAGAGAGAGAAGGGGAGAGAGCAGGAGTAAGCTGACAGATGCCTGTTGTACCGTGGAAGAGGAGAGCAGAAAAGCAAAGGCAAATATTGTGCACCTCCTGCATGCACTTCTGTTTCTTTTTTGGATATATGAGAAAGACATGAAAGAAAGGGAAAAAACCCAAAACAACATACCACTGAATGGGCTAGTGCCATGCAAGATTTATGAACTGCTAAATTTAGAAAAGTCATTTTACTGTTGCTGGTGCATTGCAGGCTCTTGTGCATGAGTCAATAAGAGAAAACCAAGTCACTTCCTCTCTGAAAGCATGTAGAGGTAACATAAAATATATTCCATTAGTCTTTTCAACCACTGAATTTACTCTGGATAAACAAAGCATGTATCAAATGATATGCCCTAGAAGGGTAATCAGCCTTATAAAATGCTTCACAGCTCTGCATTTCTCATTATTGTATTGCAAATAGTTTTCTGAATGGAAAAACTGTTCAAGCAGAATGTTAAACTGCATTTGTCATTTTCTTGCACAGACCAGGCAGCAGCCTGCTGGATCTCAAAATGTGTGGTCATTATGAAGCTTGTATTGAACTGTTAACCTTTTTTTGCTCCTTTTTCTCAGGTGGTGTTCCTTTGTGATTGGTAATTTCCAGCATTCCTGCTTCAGTTGTCACAGGTGAAAACTCAGCAGGAATCACACAGATAATTAAATATCGTGGATCATCACAAGCTCGTGATCAATCTGTCTTCAGGTACTCTACAGGCAACCTCTACTGCTTTACCTATAATCGTAGATGTTTTTTCATGGGAGCCAGCTGTTCTCCAGATCACATGATAAGGATCAATACAGAAGAAACCAGTAATTTTAGACTGAGGCGTTAATGAGTGGAAATAGATTTCATCAATCTCATTGTATTGTTTATTTTTTTCAAGAACAAAAAAGGAAATTTCTATGGTTCATTTTTCGTGGCAAGTTGATGCAGAAATAACTCACTAAGGCTCTGACTTTTGCTATGAAGTGGGTCATAGTAAAACAATTAGATTAAATTATCCCTTTCAGGCAAAGAACAAAAAAAAAGGGGAAAATAAAGCTATGAAGATAAAGAGTTCAGCAACAAAGGAAAACCTCATGTTGTTTAATATCACAGTCTTTTGTGCAGGCATCTCAATTTCAGAGTGTGAGAGATTTATTACAGGGTGATCGTTACACATTAGGTGCCATTGCTCACTTTAAAACTAATGCAACAATTCCAGCACTCTGAAGTATGATTAAAGACCACCTTTTTTTTTAATTTTCATTCCATATTTTCTAGTGTTATAATGTGAGCTTTGGTATTTACTGTCAGATTTATAGGGCTGTACTTTATGATACCTTTTGGTTGGCTAAACTAGGTTGGAGTGATTATCCCGGGAATATGAATAATCCTTGTTTTAACATGCCGAAATGTGTGCTATAGTCAGAAATTAATTGCATTATTGCTCTCTTTTTGCACAGGCTTATTGATTGCTACAGAGCAGTGGTGGAAAACAATACTGGTGTACAATTCAAAGGAAAACAGCCGGCACCACAACAAAGATTGCCAAAGAACAAATCGATGTCACAAAATACCCTTACCATGTCCTATAGTGAAACAGGTGAATAATGATGCCATCTCCTACACAGCACTGAGCAGACATGTTGAAAATAGCATGCAGCATAATATCTGTGTTGTAACCACCGCTACCAGAGAGATGGTTTCTTATAAAGATGCCTCATTGTCACCAATTAGATTATCTTTATCAGTGCCACTTCCACATATATTTCCTCTAGCAATAATAATGTAATTGAAAAAAATGAAATTTAGCCTTTTCCCATGTAGAACTACTCTGTAATAGCAAATCAGTTGTTCTGACTAATTATGCTGAACCAGAGCCCTGACATCTTTAGCACACTTTCTGGGCATGCTTTTTCCTCACCCCATGTCGTCAGGCTGCTGGATTTCTAAATTCAAAGAACATATGTGTTGTCTGGAGGAAATATGGCTGAGCTGTGAGTATATAGGAGGGTGTAGAAGTAGTGTTGAGGAATATGTTTGGTGCAGGTGGCTCAATGTGCAACCTGCAGATTGAGCTCTTGGGGGAAGGAGCCCCAGCTCAAGCCCCAAGCAGGAGGTGGTGAACTGCTGACACTTTGTTTAACAAAGGGCACAGGGACCAAGGGACCAGACACTCAGAGACACAGCAGGAACCAAGAACACCTAGACTTTCCCATCCTTAGACTGTGAGGATATAAAAGCCCAGGGTTTCCCATCCTTAGACTGTGAGGGTATAAAAGCCCAGGGTTTCCTTTGTTCAGAGTCCCTTCTGAGAGGCACCAGCTCAAGGTGTTATTTTGATACTTAGTTATTGTACCATGATTAAATTATTTTAAGGATCTAGTCGCCTGTGACTCTGCTATGGGAAACCTGGGGTAGAGCTGTTAGGGAAACCTGGTCTGGCTGTGTGAGTATGGGAGATGTAGCTGGGGGATGGCCTTGGTCCCAGCTCAAGGTGAGAGTGTGACTGGCTGAGTGGCTTCTGGATGATTGGACAGAGAAGTTCCCTTAACGGTGGGAAGGAATATTTTTTTCCTTATGCACAGCATGGGACAATGAGATGAATTTGTGTACCTTTCCTTCCTAAAAAAGGTGTCCTAGGGAGCTAAAAGTTTTATAAATTTAAGTGGATTTAGGATGACCAATGGCTACCTTGGCCTATTTCCCATATTGAATGTTTATCACTTGAATACTGTGCTATTTAGTGTGATCCTAGATGGATCTGGGTGTCTAGACTTTTAGCTGAGTGGAAGTTATATACATATCATGGAAGATCTGGACTTCTTCATTAGAAGAATTGACTTGTTACAGCCATCTTTTGGCATCCCAGAGTTTGAGATAAAGAATAGAGACCAGCAGCAAAGCTCAACTTCTTGCCAGGAGGTCGTAGGCTCTTCTGCAAGTTCCATGTACATAGAGTACTTAAGTGGTGATCTTAAAAACATAAAATAACAGTTCATAGTCTAATCTCTGATGGTTCCCAGAAGTGGTCACCCAATCTCCACAGATGCTAAAATAGAATTGGTTAGCTGAGAGTAATGCAAGAATGAGGAAAATTTATGGTATTGTGGGCATCTGCAGCACAAGAGCATCCCAAACCAGCATTATAAAATGCAAATAGCTGAATAACTGTTGCAAGATACATCACCCTGCCTGGGCTGTTTGGTTTTAGTAGTGTTTTGTAGCTAAAACCCACGTATAGTTTCGTAGATGCATTTGTTTACACTTAATCAAGGTTTTCCTGAAGGGACAGTGGAGGTCTTGCATGGAGCATCTTCTTCCCTGTTGAAACATCATAAAGAAGCTCAAAAATAATAAATTTTACCAATTATTAGCAGCATCTCTACAAATACCTAAGAGCTATAGAGGTGACATTTTCCCTCTGCTCTCTCTTCCCTTATTTATTAATCCTTTTCTTCTTTTAGTACTTTTTCCATTTTTTTTCTGCATGTACTCTAAACTTTGATATTTGATAGATAGGGCAACATGGGCAGAGCATGAACTGTGTGAAGGTAATGTTAGAGCCCTGAGGGCATTGCATTCCAGGCTTCTCTCCTGTGTCTAGTCTATCCTCACACACTGCAGCCCTGTAGTCTGGGGTTGTGCTGCTGTGAGCAGAGGTGTTGGGGGCTGTGCTAGGGGCCTCCCCAGCACTTGGGAGCTGTGCATCAGCTTAGCCCCTCTAGTTTGTCCTTGTGCCCAAGCTGCCTGGCTCCTCTGCCAAGCAGCCAGCTGTGGGGTGAAGTCGTAGCCCCACAATTGAAGTTTGAGGTATTGCAAAAGTTAGGCTGTGTTCCATGGGAGCAGTGAAGCTAAGTAGATAGTTTCCATGGACACAGCCTTGAGTTGCAAAGAGTTCAAGGTTAAGACTGTTTGATAATGTGCAGGTGCTTTGAATTCCTGGATGTTGTGTGTGGGAAAGTAGAAGTTAGCAAGCTCTATAAAGGCTGCCTGCTGTGCTGAGCAGGCAGACATCTCGTCTTACCACCTTTACGTGTCGTGTGTCTTTCTTACCCCACGGACCAAGACCCAACGACAGTTACCCCACGACAGCCAGCTCTTGCTGATTGACAGTATTTCGTGGAGATGCAAACTGGTTGATCTTCCAGTTACCTGGTTGATCTTCCAGTTACCTGAGCTTTGTGCTACCTGCCTTGAGTCTGACTGTGTCCTGCTTGAGTTCCAGCTCCTGAAGTACTATATTGTCAGTGCTGCTAAACATTGGCTTAACAGGAGAAGCTGGAATATTGTCATAAGAAGGTTTTGTGTCAGCCCTGCTATGCTTTCAGGTTGTTATTCTGTGCAGCCCTCGACTAAAATGGCCAGGGAAGCAAATGTCTCCACAATGGTGGATAATTGAAAGGCCTTTTTCTTTGAATTGTGTGGAATTTCATAGCATTTTTGTAAGTAATTTTCTTCTCTTTTAATGTCTTGTGTGATGTTTGCACAGCACAAGATAAAAATGTCTCCTCTGTCCTCACACCTCCTTCTGCTGGATGGACACAGACACAGGGGCTTGATTACCTTTATATGTAGTTTTTATCTCCATCTCCTCCTCTTAAGCCTTCTTATGTTTCTTGGTTCCAGTACAGCCTCTGCATGATTAACTGATCCATCTTCATTGGGTTTCCATCTGATTAAAGTATTGTCCCAGTATATAAATACACTGCTTACTGGACAATAGCATTTTAAGAAGTATTACATATTGCACACTCTGGATTTATAATAGCTGCTTTTTATTACCAGCCGTATTAATCTTTAATCTGTTTGGCTGCTTTTCTTTCAGGAACGCAAGAAACAGATCTGAGAATTTTATCTCCAGTACAGTTTTGATCTTCTTGCTTCCAGTCTGTGGTTATTATTTGTGCAGTCTGGGTATGTGACTAGCGAATTCTGGTGAACTAGTTGTTTGGGATATTGTAGATGGCTTTCAAATACACTCTGTATGCCTTGGAGTGTACTGGTGTGCACATTACCAAGCCTTTCTAGGAGTATTTTGATTTTTGACTCAGGTCTTCATGGTTGTGAACTAGTGACTGGTGAATGCTTTGTCTTTTGATTGTGCAGAAGTCATGAACAGAGCCAGCCAGAGGCTGGCAATTCTGTTTCCCAGCAAGAAGTTTCCAAGTTTGGGTTTTCCACATATTTGAGCAAAATAGTGACTTTTTGCAAGGCCTTCATCTGTCTGAACTCTTCAGCTGTGCAGCGATGCAGAAGCACCTCTTCTTTTGCCAAAGGGGTACGTATCTAATACTAAAATGTTTTTTTTCCTGGTCTGTCTAAGCCTCCATGAGAAATGTCTGGACAATGCTCTCAAACACATGCTGTGATTCTTGGGGTTGTCTTGTGCAGGGCCAGGAGCTGTACTCAATAATACTTGTAGGTCCCTTCCAACTCAGGATATTCTATGATTCTGTGACTTCCAAATCCACATCTCACAGCCCAGGAAAGGAGAAAGG
Source organism: Neopelma chrysocephalum (assembly GCF_003984885.1). NCBI lineage: Eukaryota > Metazoa > Chordata > Aves > Passeriformes > Pipridae > Neopelma > Neopelma chrysocephalum. The sequence continues at coordinate 106,917 of NW_020925222.1, forward strand.
TGATGTGATTTCTCAGCTAAGCCGTGACAGCCTGCATTCAGGAGGAGAGGCTGGGAGACTGATTTTTAACAGGGACTCAGTGGCACCATCTCCAGTCCAGCCCTGATTCAAGCTGCCAGTCAGCCTGGACTGAGTCAGGAAGAAACTCTCATCCCAAATTTCTTGCATGCAAGCAATTAAGTTCATGTCTTCCCCTAAGGTTTTCCATGGGATTATAAAGCTATGGCTTTGCCTCCTCCCTCAAGACTGCATCTCTGCTTACATCGCAGCTTTTCTGAAACTTGAATTACTCTGAAAATAGTCTTTCTAGTTCTGATCACTCTTAAAAATGTAAACAAGCAAGAGTGTCATCTGTTGAAACAAAAGTCAGTCAGCCAGCCTTTGCTTCTCAGCTTTTGCTGCCCTATCTGTTACGCCTGTCACAACAAGTTGTCAGACTGTCACAATAAATGGCACAAGTTTAGGATGTTGTCTTGTTTAGCCTTTGTATGAAATACTTTTGAGCACATTGTAGTAGAGGAGTGTAATTAAAGTATAGCAAATTAATTTGAAAGAGGGTAATAAGTTACACGGTAGTTTAAAATTGTTAAAATAGTATTTTCTCTTTAGTTTTTGGTTACTTGGAAGGACTGTAAATTGTCATAGGTTATTCCAGTTGGGAATACTGAGGAAATACATATTGATTAGAAACTTAGTGCTTGAAAGCCAATAAACTAAGAATGTGAAGATTTCACTTAGTTACTTAAATTACTAAATTGATAATTACTGCTCTTATGCAAGTTAAGATAGTGCAGCCTGCCAAGTATTCACCCCATTAGAGGAAGAAAACCTGGTGTCTGTTCCAAGAAATAAAAATGCCTAACCATTTTTAAAAATTAGTATATTTTCCATTAAGTATTCCTCTTCTATCTGATTTTCCACAGAAACCTGTCATTTTTCTTTCCCTTTTTTACATCCCGGAGTAGTCTCAGAGCAGAGATATAATTTTGATTTGAGTTCTCAGTACTCTTACAGACACTGATGTGTCTGTGGCCCTTTTTAAGGTCTGTCACCATCTATCTGACCCTCTGTGTCACCTAACTCTTGTTGCCATCCCTTGTGCATTTTGACATCACTCAGCACTGTCAGAATCAAACTCTTCTAAAACTATACTGTTCAAACCCACCTTCATCTCCCAAACCATCACCGTCAGCAGCACAAGCCACTTGTCATTTAGATCTATGACCTTGGTCAGCCTCGATCCCTCCTCATCTTGAACCATAGTTACCTCTTGTTCCAGACAAATGCTTTCAGAGGGACTATCCTTTCCTTTACTATGTGCTGAGGACTTCCCATCCATGTCCTTGGGTTTCTCTGTCTTGACTTCTTTATACAAAGACACAGATATTCACAGAGCTCTGTGGCTGTGCATTGTGTCCAAGCAGTGTTCAGAGCTCCCATGAAATCTCCTGTTTCCTTCTTCCCTATTAGTTTTCTCTATTAGTCTTTTCCCCACTCCTTACTTTCTTCCTACGTCCAGCACTACCAAATATATAGACATGACAAGGCAGAATAGCAATCTAAATGTTTAGATTATAATTTTTTACATTAAATTAAATTTAATCTTTGCATATATTTCCCTTCTGTGTTTTGGGTTTCTTTTTCTAATCTCTGTTATTTTTAACTAAGGTTCGTTTACAGAATTGCAGAATTGCTGTGATTTGCGGGCACCTCTGAGATCATCTAAGTGATCCATCAAAGCGTGGTCTATTGGAGCAGGTTGCCCAGGACCATGACCAGTCAGGATTTTCAAATCTCCAGGAATGAAGTCTTCAGAACCTCTCTGAGCTCAACTGCTTGACCACCCTCACCACAAAAGTGGGGTTTTTTAAAATGTTTAAGTGGTATTTATTTTGATTCAATTTGTGTTTTTTGCCTCTTTGCTCACTGGATACCCTTCTTCCTCTGTCTTCGTTACTCCTGTGTGGTTTATATACCCATGTGTACACGTATAATCCTCCCTTCATATACACCCCTCTCTCCTTCTCCAGACAGAACAATTGCAGCTCTCTGAGCCTCTCCTGACAGACAAGTTAGCTAAGTTATTGCACAAGAATTTATATAATTCTGAAATTATATTAACCCAAAGCACAGAAGATCCCTGCTCAGCCAAGCTGGCCTTCTGCCTTACCTGATTGACTTCTCATGTTTGGGAATTGCTGCTTCTGTGCCTAAACGAGGTGATGTTCGAAAAGCACTGATGGACCCCAGCACCTGCAAAAACATTTTCCCAGGGGACCTTACTTACTAATTCCCTGAGCAGCCTGAATGAAGTGTGCTCTCTTTGTGTCCAAAGTTGATGTTTTGGTGGCACTTTTCCTCCTGTCAACGGAGGTTTTAAACTTGATCACTTCAGTGGTGCGAAGGGACACCAGAGTAAGTCAAAGTCGTGTTGAAGAATGAGGGGATAACCTATCTGGATATCAGTGTTTTGGATTAAGACCCCTCTGTTTAAATAAAATTGTTACCATTTCTGAAATATGAATTGGCCTCAGTTTTCTTGGAAAATTGTTTTCTGTATTTTGTTTTCTCTCATCGCCTTTTGTCTACTACAGCCCAGTGTTTGACATTTGTATGATTTTACTGCTTTAATTATGGCTTCATTTAGACCCTGTCAGAGACCTAGAGATGGTGGGTTTCATATCCGTGTTTCTCACGTGCTGCTTGCATAGCTGTTATAATTGAAAAGAAAATACCATCATTAAGATTCACTTTACAAAGATGAAAATTACCAGGAAACCTTTTAATGAGATAAAAATTAAGCATTTTTCTCATTTTCTCTATGCATTGTCATGAAAACAAACTGAGGGACATACACACATGCCAGTCTGAAGCTGCTGTCTAAATTTGATCCAAATTTTTAATTTATTCTGGTTATTTCAAAGCTTACTTTATTGAAAATGAGAGTATAAACAATCCATGTTGGATTAAGATTGCCTCTCCGTATCTAAGCGTTTATATCTCTAAAGATTCTTATGCAAATGCAAATTAAATATCTAAAAGTGCAGATGCTCATACTCCTAAATACTATCCATTCTGTTTGCAAGAAGAGGGGAGAGCTGATCTCAAGAAAAACTATTCCTTAATCTTCCCTGAGCTGGCCAGTGTGTCATACTGTTTTTGGCTGGGCAGACTGGTCATTAGCTTTTCCGTGCAATGAAATATTTTAAGAATTGAGTGCAAAAGCTCCTTAAGTCTGCAAAGTCTGCAGTCCTGCATCTCAGTAAGGAGGAACATTGTTTTCTCAAAGAGGATCTATTTGTGTTTGACAAGATATGTGAGATTGCAAATATCTGATTTCAAAAAATGTCAAAACCTCAAGAAACGCTGTCAGTGCACTGTGAGTTTTTTCCCTATTTTGTGCCTAAGCCTGATACAAAATAGGGAGAAAACTGGTGTGTTGACAATGCTTCCTGAAGTTTTGAAGTTACCTGAAGTCAGATATTTGCAGCCTCACAAACCAAAGCCTGGTCCAAGATAAACACAGCCACCAGCCCTGTTCTTGGCTCTTACCTGGGGGAGCTGGATAGGATTACAGAGCAGTTAGTGCCTGTTCATCTGAGGAAAGACTAATGAGCTTAGCATCAGACTGGTTACTTGTTGGCTGTGCAAAACTGAGACCCAGTAAAAGCTACCAAATATTGTTTTTGATAACAGAGAAAAGCCCTCAACAGAAACATTCACTGTTAATAATTCCCCATAAGAGACTTCTGCGGCAGCTCTTGCTTGGTAGTCCTGGTGACAGAGCATCCATTACCCATGCACTGGCAGCTCCTTGTGCATGCAGGAAGCCAGCAGGAGCATAACTCTTCATGATAGTTGGTTTGCAGGGAGTTGGTAGTAATTGTGGTATTTGGCACACTACAGCACTGATCCCTCAGAGCTTCAAGAGAATAATTTCAAAGGACGTTTTGTGACATCAGATGGCCAGTGGAGAAAGAAAGAAGCATAGCAGCAATGGAACAATTCTGCTGCCATCATTGTGAGGCAGACTGAGAAAAGGAGAGAAAGGAAAATTTGTCAGCTTCAACAATACAGATTTATAAAAGCAAAACCCCAGAAAATGCCATTGCCAGCACTTCTGTTTCCTAATTAAACCTTACAATGTTCTTGAAAGCTTGTCTCATAGGTGATGACCCAAAGAAGAAGCTTAATGGTTGCAGAAATCCTTAATTTCTGCTGCCTGGTGCTCCAAATTATTTAATAACCCATATTACACTGAGAAGCAGAATCTGCTCATGTGCAAGGGAAATACCATGCTCCAAATTCTCATTATATGAGCAGCGGACCACAACAAGACTTCTAGAGGATATTAGCAAGTCTAGTTCCTTCCTTTCATAACTGTCGCTGGTAAACTTCTTTTATGTGGATTATTAGCACGTTTCTGAAAAGCCAGGCATTTCTGAAGTGTGTCAGACTGCACATTAGGAAATCTGGAAACACTGGAAATGTTTAGTAGACTGTCTCAAAGTTTTAGCAAAGGTTTAGCAAACCTTTTCAGTGAAATCTGTCCTTTGCTCAGTCATGGTAAGAGGAAGTCCTTAATGAGAATAATCAGTGGCTTAGCAGAACTCTAATGGATGGCTTCAGTTACAGTGGATTCTGTAGGAAAACCAGGATCCTAACCAGTTCCTAACAACTCTGACTGACAATGTCTTGTTAGAATTGGTTTGCTTGCTACATTCCCCTTGAAAGTCATATATGAGCTTGGAAAAATTGCTGAATTGTTTCTGCAAAATACAAAGAATTTTAACAAACTTCTGTAAAGTATAAGGACTAGTGACGTGCTACAATTTTTAAGGTTTCTAAAGCTAGTAGTAAACGGGTATGTCAGTAACTGTGTTTTTATTATTTTGTAAAATATACTACCTTTTTTTCTGTACTATTATTTTGAACATGTTATGCTGGTAAGCTGTGATGCAGAACCATTACTAGCAGGAGATTTATGCTACTTTACATCTCGGACAAACAACATAAAAATGATCTTTTGTGTGATTCACTTGGACAAGACAGGAGTTTTCTACTTGTTCAACGGCAAATTTGTGAAACATTGGGTAATGGGTGTACACAACGTGTCTTTCCCTCCCACCCCCAAAAAATGACTGCTCTAAATATCTGCATGTAGACTTTAGGAAATACCACTGGTTTTGGTGTTGGAATGAAACTAATGAAGTGGAAACTGGAGTCTTCCCTCCATGTTCTCTTACTAGCTGAAGTGCTGTTCTGCAAGATTTTGTTACAGTAGCTGCTGTCTCTGATAGGATATTCAGATGGCTGCCTTGGATAAGTCAGGCTTGACTGAGATTAGCTCAGTTGGCTAGAGCACGGTACTACTAATGCCCAGGACACAGGTTTGATCCCTATATGGGCTATCCCCTTATGAGTCAGACCGGACTTGATAATCCTAGAGGGTCCCTTCCAACTCGGAATATTCTGTGATTCTGTGACTACCAAGCAATGGCCTGATATGTAGGTATGCTTATATCCCTGAGCTCTTACCTATGTCTGTCTATGGGTGAAACTTTTTTGCCTGCTCACTCGTTTTCAGCTAAGGCAAGCAGCGCAGGCATCCTGAAATGTGGTGGAAGGGAACAACTGATTAGAGATGCCAAATTGCAACTGTGGCTACTGAATAGCAGCATCTTAACTAAGACACTTATGAAAATGCTCTTAGTTTCTGTAGGAAACACACAGAGATGCATCTCTCCAGGAAAAGCACTGGAAGGGGAAATAGATGTCTTTCCCTTTCCAGTTGCTGACCACTGTTGGCTAACCCATAAAATACATATGCCATGATCCCAGGCAGAAATTTTTGCCCTCTTTCCCATCCATCCTCTCTCCTTTGGCTTGCTCTCTTACATAGCAGAGATGTGCAGGGACACAGAGAAGCAATTTCATTTGGTCGATGCTGCTGCAGATGGAATGGCAGACAAAGCTACCTTCCCCCCCCCTGCACTAGCATCTCCCACCCAGCCTCTTAGTGTCACTCGGGGACCTGCTCAGGGTGAACTTTCACTGAGGTACAAAGGAGAGTGAGGAACCTGAGAAACAAACTGCTGTGCACAGCAGGCTCTTCCCAAGAGCAGCGCCCACTTCGGCGTGACACCTTGCATTGACATGCAGATGCATCGTCTCAGGCAGAAAGTTGTCTTTAATAGAAAATAACACATCTTCAGGGCCATTACTGCCAGTTTCAGCTCCTGTCATGTCATTTTAATTCCTGGAACTTGTTTTGCAATTAGCTAGGTAATTTTTTTTCTGGATTATTCAGTTGTAAAAAAGTTTTGACTGCTCTTATTTTTTTTCTTTACTAAATGTGTGAAAAAACTGCTGTGATATCAATTCCTGTGTAAAAAGCAGGCCTTAGAAATAGATCCCCATCTATTTTTGTTCCATCCAAACAAGAAAGGTGAAAAAAGTACCTGTAAGTTTTTAAAAGTTTAGACAGTTGATGGAAAGCAGTCTGTTGTGAGAAGATTTCAGTGGAAGGACCTTACATCTCTATTTTTCTTCTAAACAAGTAGTATTTTTATTTTCCAAATGTACTACCGTTACAAAGGAAAATAAATCATAGTTCTCAGGTGTCAACCTTGGGTATTATTTGGTATCTTAGGTGCATGTAATGCTGTTCTAATGCATGAATACACATGCCTTTGTGCATCTGTGTGTGTGACAGGTGTGGGGGAAGACTTTGTTATGTCTCTTTCAATGGAAGAAAGGAAGGCAGGTTGTCAATATAGCCTTTCAACAAACAGTAAATTCATAGATGTCAACTGAGAACCTGGCCCAGTGTGCTTGTTATCTCCAGATAAATCTGCCTGGTATCAGCCTGCTCTGTACAAGTGAGAATGAAACTAAGTGGTCCCCAAAAGCAAGAGGTCTGTGATGGGCTTGCAACAGTTAAAAGCCTGTGATTAGATGGATGTGAACTCCAGCCTGATGTACTATGATTTGACTTGTGAAATGCACAGCATCAGTTCTGTGAGAGTTGCTTGAGAAGAAAATAACATCTGCTGTATGACTGGATGGCAAAACCTTCTTGTAGTTAAAAGCAAGCAGCAATTACTTTGTTGGAGGGTAAACAAGATAAACAGTCTGTGATTTAACAACTGCGACATAGTTTCTTGTTTCAACACTGCAGATGTACAGCAGAGCCTAAAATACATATACCTTTTGCTTTTAAAGCAGTTCTAGTTGAAGCTGAACTAGAAGAGACTCTTCTGGGTTCCAGAGCTAATGTTGCTGCTCTTATCTCTGTAGAGCTCAGACGGGATATTCCCCCCACTAATGCTTTCCAGATTGCCTCCTCCTCTCTCTTAAACCTCAAGTTCAATTCCTCTACTGACTCCAACAATTTCTATGCAGTTTATTTCGAGAAAAATTCAGTTTCCACCAAGTTTGTCTTTTTCAAACCATGCCCCACTGGGAAGCATTTTCTGTGCCTTTGGCACTCAGTGATGATGAACTGCTGTTGTGCCACTTTCCTCATCTATCTGCAATGCCTGTGGCCTGAATAAGGACCACGGGATTCCCTGCAAGTCCTTGCACAATGACTGAGCACCACCGACAGCAAGTTCAAGCATCAGTCTTGAGAAACACTTAAAGCTGCCCTCTTCACTTGGCTACTTAGGACTGTTGGTCTATCATCTATTTCAACCCACTGAAATTTTCTTTATGCTTCATATTTGTTGAGGATCAGCTTGAACCATTTTGCTTTGACTGCACAGACAAATGTTTTGGTATGAGTCATCTGGCACATCAAAACACCATTTATTAATACTGCTATGTTAAGTGTAAAACCCCTTATCTGCTACCAGTAGATCTCTCCTTCTGTCTTCTGCTTCTTTTGCTTTATTTTGCTTTACACTTTCTCCAGTTCCCACCTTCTGCTTTATATACTTTACCAGCAACTGTCTTTTTCTTACAGGTAATGCACATTAATAATAACATCTCCCGCTATCTACAGCATTCCCTGTTTCTTTGTTCGGTTGGATTTTTTAAGTACTTTGGACTATAAGATTGTAGCATGTATAAAAGGATGTTACAGCTGGAATCTGGAGCAGGTGCTGCAGGTGTGCTGTAACTTTCTATTACAATGGAGGTTAAACTAGGTGAAACAATGGTGTCTCCTTGCCTGAATACCTGTCAAGAAAGCACGGCATGGGGGAGGAATTCAGAAACAAGATGGTGTAAATCAGCTGGCATGTTTCCACTAGCTTTTCTAGAGCTAAAAAATCTACCCAAGCTGATTATGGGCCCTAGATGTTTCAGTTTGTGAAGTGCGTATTTGAGTAGGTATTTTATGCCAACACTGTAAAGCATCTTCTTAATGAATGATTACCCCTGAGACAAGTCTGAATCAAATTATCCAGTGGGAAAGAAGTGGATCTGTGGGACTGATTTTTCAAAGTAACAGTAGTAAGAATATCTTGCTTTTTCACGCTCTAATTGGTGTTGTATTCTCAGTTACTATTTAGTAATTAATATTCTAATTACTGCATTTAGTTATTTTAGAAAAATCCTAATGCATTTTTTCTGTTAGAAAAGAATTTAAGAAACAAGTATCTAGTAATTATCACTAGAATTCCTAGTTTGCCTGCTTGTAATACCTAATAGGCTAATCGTTTTTGAGATTAAAAATTTAAAACTGCAGAAGGTTTTTGGATATGTCTTAGGAGTCAGTTCAGATTTGCTCTAGGCTACATCTCTGTTGTCAAAAAATAGATCAAGTTTTTCTGAGCCAAACATTTTATCTGCTGCAGAACCTGAGAACACAGAAGGTAATGGAGGCAATCCATTCAGCTCAGTAACAGGTTTTGATACCTGGTGTTGAGGAATACCTTCAGTGCAGGTGGCTCGGTGAGCAGCTCCAGTGGAGCTGCAGGTTGAGCTCTGGGTGGTGGGAGCCCCACGTGACAGGCTGTGAACTGCCGACCCTTTGCACAACAAAGGGCCCGGGGACCTGTGGCCCAGCCAGGGGACCAGACACTGAGACACAGCAGAGGCCAACAAGCCCGGACTTCCCCACCCTTAGACTGTGAAGGTATGAAAGCCCAGAGTTTCCTTTGTTTGGGAAAGGAAGGCTCCAGTTCAAGAGGTTATTTAGTTATTGCGCCAAGATTAGATTATTTTAAGGATCCAGATGTCTGAGATTCTGCTATGGGAAACTCGGGGCCAAACTGTTAAGGAAAACCTGGTCTGACTGTGTGAGTGTGGGGTGTGTAGTTGTGGAGGCCTCGGTCCCAGCTCAGGTGGTGCAAGTGTGACTGCCTGAGTGGCTCCTGGATGGTTGGACAGGGAAGTTTCCTTAACGCTGGGCACTATCAGCTACACCAGAAGAGTGTAAAAACCCACATCACTGGACAAATGTGAGACTCCTTAAAAATTGTTCGTTTTGATAAAACCTGATTTGATGATGGGCAAAAGGATGACAGTTTGCTCCCTTTGTCATGTTCAGAATGACCATGAGTGTGCTTACAGCACGAAAAGATGTATGCCTTTGAGTGCTACAAGGCTTCTGACCTCTCTAATGTTTCTTGTTCATGAGATTCACGAGTTAATTGTGCACTAACAAAATGCATATCTTTCCATTAGTCTGAAATGTGTTGCATAGTTGCATAGATTATTTCACTTCCTTTTTTTTTTTGATGCTGCTGGTGGAGATGTTAGTGGTTCAACCTCTTTCCTCTGCCTGATGCCTGCCTAGCCCACCAAAGAGCCTTTAGGGGTCTTCTGAGGCTGGTGAAAAAATGGACGCTGTAAGCCCATTAAATCTTAGCTGTCTTTTGTGTGTGTTGAATCATTATAGAATTTATTTACTTTATAAAAAGTTCTTTGGGTCTTACATGCAGAGTCTCTGTGTGCGGAGCCAAAAGCAGCTATACAAACTTACCCAAGAAAGGAAAGAAATACTGTAAGAAAATATTTATGTGAAACAATTTGTTGCTACTGTATCTATAGAAATAAAATGCAAAGATACCTGAAATGACATTTGGCAAACAAACACTTAAAAATCTCAAGTGATCTTAAGGAGCATTTTCCATTGAAAGAATACGCAATACTTGTACAGACAGTATTCAAGTGGTTAGAGCAGTGACTTGGTAAGCAAATTCCTCTTGACATTTCCTATTAAACCTGTACCATCCATGACAACCATACTTTTGTTGCTGTACTTACTTCATATCTCTTCAATGTCATTCTGTGATTCTACACTTCCTTTTTTTTTTTTCTTCCCTTTTTTTTTTTGTAATTAGAGAAGCTAGAATAGGATGTGTGCCTTTGGTATATTACAGCTACTAAGTAACTGTTTTAAAGTTGGCTATATTTTGCTCGCAAATCATCTTTGAATTATTAATTTACTCAGAAGAGAGGGACAACTTTAATAAGGCCTTTCTATTTGTTACAGCTCTAACAGAGTACTTTCACTAACATAGTAACAATGCTGATAACAGGTTTTGAAGTCATTGCTTTTACCACGTGCAGAAAAATGCCAGAACAAATAAGACCATCAGCATTAAGCTTTCTGCTGAACTGGCAGCTTCCTTTGGATGCAAATTTTACTCATAATGAGTGTAGAGGAGTTGAGTGAACTATTAGTGTTCTGAAGTCCAGAAATAAGTACTGTTTTGTGCTTAGTTCAGACTGCCATAGTTAAACAGTATCATGCAAATAGCACCACGTTAGAAAAACTGGTAGAGATAACAAATATAGAAGTGATTAGTTCAGTGTTGAGTCTGTATGGACAGATCTCTTTCACTGGCTGTGTAGGTTCTCAGTAGGTTTAATAAATTTGCATTTCAGTCAGGGTTTGTTTTCCTCCCTGCCTAGTGAGGAAATAAATATTTTCATTCTGAATTTTTATATGAAAGCACTAATAACTCAGAGAAGTTCTGATGTTAAATTTGGGCACTAAAAGTTATCACTGAGAATGTAACTGGTCCATAAGTGCATACATTTCTCATGGCAACATATATCACATAGTTACTCATATGACCTCCAATATATCATTACTAGAACAATGTCTAAAGCCGCTGAATAAAAATGTAATACCTGGAATAAATCTGATACTATATCTACATAGAATTCTGTCTAAAGTCAGACTTCTGATACCAGTAAGACTCCTGATTTGATATCAGAGGGACAACAAATGCAGAAAAAAATAATAGAGGAGTTTCTCATTTTTTAATGTATTTACTTGAAATTAACTGGTATGGTCTACAATCTAATCTTTGAAAGTCCTTTATAACTAGAACCTGGGAGGATATTTATGCTGTAATAATTATTGACAACTGAGATATGTATCCCTCATATTCTGTAATGTCCATCCAAACCAGACTGATTGGTGAGGATATATTTATTATTTAAAAATATAATGGTCTTGTGAGTAGTTATTGAAAAAAGATTTCTACATGCTTCATTTGTTATGATGATTCTACAGTTTCTTCAAGTGCTCTGCAAAGAAATCTTGCTTTGCTTTAGATAGTTGTGAAGTACTGAAGGTATAGTATCCTGAATAGATGTTTATAAATATGAACAATGTGAACAGGAGCTCTATAAACTGTTTAGTCAGAAAACAGATGTTTATGACTCATTGTGCTTTAAAAATATTGCTTTTACAAGCTTCTAATGTTAATGATTTTGTTAAATACAGCTTGCTTACTTGGATAAAAATGTTCTCTTACGAGCATTATCAATTGAAAAATCCTTCACACTGATTTTAGACACAGTCTGCAAAACTTCAGCACGACTTGATTTTGTTAGGCTTGATCATGTCGTGCAGTTGTGACAGAGGATGATTTTCTCAAGTGCATGTCATGCATGACTGAGTTTGGAGAAGTATTATGATGAGGAGTATTTTCCTTACTTAAAGAGTTCTACTGTGTACAGTAGAAGTGTAAGATACAGTTTTCTTTGTAAACAGCTGAAGTGTAGTACCTGCAATACATCACACAAAAGTATAATCACTGTCAAAATGACAAGACAACCTCACAGAAAGTGACTGTTGTAATTGACAAAGGTGGTGATCAAGCTCTGAAACTGTTTTGTTCTGATTGCATATTCATGATTCCTCTCTATAATATGCTGCAGTTACTCTGTGAGTTGATCTAAGTGGATGTTTTAACATGACTAGACTGACACCCTGTACTATGAGATTTGAAAGTCTAATCTTTAGTACTGTTCCTTCCATCTTTTTTCCAAACGTTTAAATCTTGACTTGCGGACTTAGCTGTGGGACACATCAAAGAACATGTGCATTCAGGCAGTCACACACATGTTGCTACATTGGTGATTGTGGTTTACTGGTAGAGCAATAACCAAATGTCTGCAACCATACAGCTGACCCAATAAGTAGCTGTGAGCAGCTGGTGAGCACTCATTCAGCAGCAGCAGAAAAATGTGCTTTAATACATATCTGTGCACAGATTATTTGTCTGAGTTTCTTTCTAGCCTTGGGTAGCTCTTTGTAAGCAGACTCTCTTGTTTGCTAATTATTTGACTCACTTGGCTTTTAGGCAGCCTTTTCCAACATAGTGTGCCATAACAGTGGCAGTTGTTGGTAAGCAGACACTTGCAGAAATAAACTCCTCTATTTGTCTCTTGGATAAGTAGCAGGCAATGTTCTCTCTTCTTTTATGATGGTAAATATTACATTTTCATTCAAATTCAGAGAGAAATTTGGAGGCAACAAAGCAAAAGCACTATCTGTTCTTATTATTTCTTTCATTGTTTGTATTTCTGACATAGTCAGAAGAGTTGGACAATTTTCCAAATAAATGATGATTCTTTTACATTTTTTTTTCTTTCCCCAGGAAGTGACAGTTTATCAAAAATGGAAGTTCTATATAACTGCATTCCTGAAGTTTTTCCACACTGTATAAATACATACTCAGTGGTCCAGAGAGAAAGTGACCATAAGGGGCATATGCAAGAAGAGTGATGAGGGAATCGTGCATTAGTGCCTGTTTAATCCTTCTTCTCATCTTACTTTTAACTGTACACAGAAAAGTTTTAACCTGATCTTGGTGCAAAAGAAAGGGAGGGTTTTATAATTAAAAATACCTTGTGCAATTAAGAACTACCAATTCCTATTCACCTCCATTCAGGAACAAAGGAAATGTGTACTAGAGGATGTAATTCAAGACTCAAAGGCATGTGAGGAATCCCAAATTTACTGTTGCTTTGTCCACTTACAGTCGCATATTTGACCTTCCTCAAATCATAGTCCTTCCACCAGTTTTCTGGATGTTTCTGCCCATGTTTTCATGGCAGAAAATACAGAAATCTTACATTGTTTGATGTTTCTCTCCATGCAGTTCACAGCTAAGGACCACTGTGCATCACAGTCTTAAGGATTTGAGTATCTTCTTTTGACTTAAATATACTTCTGAGTTAGAGAATAAAGAAACCTCTCTGCAAAGTTACCAAGCTTGCAAAAAGTTGCACGAACACTGAAAACTCACTTTTATGCATGAGGGACAGTGGCTGAGATAACAGGCCACTTTCCTTTTTCTCCCTTTGTCCATCTAGTGTAAACACATCTGTATATTGAACATTGAGGATGACAAAATTGCATGATTGGAGGATCTGCTGCACCCGAGATTAAGACAATAGGTCCTGGTATTTCGACAAAGCCAGTCAACTGCAAACCTAGACTTTCAGACTCACCTGAGTTTATGGTATTTGCAGAGAGTCAACCAGATAGAGAAAACTGTTGAATCTGGTCCTATAACGGGGAAAAATTCATAAGGCAACGCTATAAACTGCTGACAACATTTCTGCAGTACTGGTTCAGTTTGCAGCAGCAGCTGCAAAAGTATTTGACCTACCAGAAAGCCCATTTTGATATACATCTTAATGAGAGAATGCATTTAAAAAGTTGAATGGAACTACAAAAAGTCTGGTCTTTCCAGGACACGGCATGCAACTATTCAGTTTCCCCAATGTCCCTCTGAACTCCAGACCTGCTAGCACCTGGATAGAAAGAGTGAAATCACCTAAGATGCCAGAGCTGATCACTCCTTGCTATTAACAGAGGGAAGGTCTAAATTACTTTTCTGTCTGCCTGTATCCTGCTTCAGAGATCTACTCCCTCTTTTACAACTGCTGTGAGAGCCTTCAGTGAGCTCCAAGTCCAGTGCTGACACCTACTCACTTCTTCACAGAAATCTGAATGATACTGTGACATAGCCTGGTACAATAACTCTTGTATCATGTGAAGGGGCAGCCAGCCACTATTGACCTTGAAAAAAACCATGAAGATATTCTATTTCCTCTATCTACATGGTCTAGAAAATATTTGTGATCATGCAAATTTTGGAAGGAGTATCGACTCCTTGTTTGATCACTATGTGTTTTTGCAACTCTACCGCTTTTTAAGGTGTCATACATTGATATAAAACGTTGTACATTTTACAATTATGACCTGATAAAGTTTGTTTCTCAAGTTTTAGCATATGCTAGAACTTTTTTGGGAAAAAAAAATCCATGGTAAAATGCAGTTTATGAAAAATTGAAAACTTTTACAGAATTTTTCCCCATTTTGAAAAAAAAAAACACCAAAGAAAAGGAAAGAAATTACAAGCTTTTGACACATTTTTGGGGTTTTTGTACCAAAGCATTTCATAAAAGTCAAAACAGCTTTGCTTCGATTTATGGAGTACATTAATGTGCTATATGTGTATAGAAATTGTATTACTAGATGCTTAACAGTTTTATAATAAAGGGTTTTCTTTGAGAATAAAATGTTTTGATGTTGTTGGCAAATACTTCGGCCATTGTGAAATTTGTATTTTCATTTTTTAGTTTCATGATAAATATACGACTTTTATGACTTTTGATTTCTATGTGAAGTAATACTTTTCAGCTGACTGCTACCAATATCTTCAGAACACAAATCGTATTTAATGAGTTTTCTCCCATTTTTGGTCATTTTCTTCTCATACTTTTTGTGAAGTAACAACAAAAGTTTTCCCACAAGATGGCAGTGGCGAGTTGTGAAATTTATGGCAAAAACAGATATGGAGGGAGACACGTTAAAAACTGTCAAAATAGAAGATACAAGCTTGATAAAGCAACGAGAATGAAGATAGTATAGAATGACAGGGAAAACTCCAGCTTTAGTTCGCTTTTTTTGTGACCAGATGAAGCAAGACGAATTTTATTGTAAATAAGGTCATATACCATGGTGCTTTTAGCTAGCAAGACGGAATTAGCTACAAAATCTAATTTAAACATGTAAGTTTTTTTTTAACTGAAGTGTATGTGTTGGTGGGTACAGATTTCTCTCTCAAATGCATATTTCTATAGTTATATCGCCAAAAAATCTTCATTTATTAAGTCTGCTGTTAACTGAGTAGTTACAACACACAAATTATTTTACCCGAAAAAAAGAATCAAGAAGAAAGCTATTTCAGGGGACAATAAAGGACTTTCACTACAAATGTAGTGATAAATACATATCAGGAAATTGATATTTTATTAGTAATATTAATTTTTATTATGCCAAATCTTGTTCTAAATCTCATTCAAATTAACATTAAAACCTCCCATGATTAATGAAATACTGCATGGCAGAGAGTTGCCCTAAACATACAATAAAGAGCCTTTTCAATCATGAGGGGAACCATCATCAGTATGAAAAAACGATCTTCCCTGTTCTTAACTGAGAAATACAGGGACATTTTTTCCACTATTTTCATAAAAATCCTCCAATTCTTTTAATTCTTATCTAATTTGAGCTTGGCAAGAAAGCAAGTGGAGTAGGAAAGCCAAAACAGCAAATCCCAAGCCTTACGTACAAGCTGCCTTTTTTTGACTTTTTCGAATGAAGCGGGGCAGCTTGGGCTGCGTGTCTGTCTCCCTACACAATATAAGCATGTGCACACACCCCCATGTTCTGTGTATTTCCAGTTTTTCCAGGCCTATTTCCCAGAAGAATGTACACCTGTGTTCTTACTTATGAATGCTACTTTAACCTGACAATGCAAAGAATGAACGTTTTCTGAAGATGTCAGCACAGAATAAGTCTCCATATGGTGAAAAGCATCACTCTTGCAGACACAGGGAACGATGCCAGCTCCTGGTGGCTCAGGAGCTGTCTACGTGATTTAGGCCCCTGCCTAAATTACAGCTCTCTATGGAGGATGGTAGATTTACTCCAGGTAATATAAGGCCTTTCTGTGGGATTTGTATGAGGAAATGGTTCATCCAAATGGATCACAACTGAAGTTAAGAATGGCTGTTCAGAAATCATGCCTTGGCCTCAACCAGCACATATTCTTGCTGATAAAGGGTCACATTCAGACACCTCTGTCTTTCCGCACATGGAGTGGCTAAGATGTCATCTTCACACCACAGCAAGGAATTTTAGCTGAAAGAGCCTCGATGCTGTCTTCAGACATTGCAAGGTCAGGTTTCTACTTTGCAGCTTTAAAATGGGCTTCCAACAAGGCGCTATCACCTTGTCCTTCAGAAGCAAGTGGAGTTGTCACACAACTTCAAAGCCAGCAATGCAGCAAACCTGGGAGGAAATGATTGACTGTCTCAGCTGTAGAGTTAAAAAGGAGAAGTATGGTAGAGTGCAGGGGACAGGAAAACTTGCACTCCTTTGTACAAACTTAAGTTGCCCTGACTGTCTCTCAATTGCTAGTACACTGTGATTTACAGAAATGCGTATTTTAAGATCAAAAGACTGTGGAAGCCATCTCCCTATTGTTGAAAAAATACGGATGTTGATGATGACCAAAATCACTTCCCTAAGCTCTTGGAAAAGAAATTCCAGTGGGAAAGGTTCCACAAGTCACACAAAATGTTTCTGCCTTCTGAGTTTGAAAGCTTTTGTTAATCTTTAGCTTAGCTTTCCTTAACAACTATCATCTGCATTCAAAATTCATTGTGCTGCTGCTGACGTACAGGAAGAAAAATGGTCATGAGTCTCTTTATAAAAAAGATGCACTTGTTTGAGGAAAACTGCCTTATTCTTCTATCCTACATGTCTTCTTAGTTTTTTTTAATATGATGCCTTGAACCAGCTGTAGTATTCCTGGAGGCACTGCTTCTGACTTCACTGCAGAAGGGGTTCCCAGCATTGTTTTTGCAGCAATGGCATGTATTATAATTTGAAATTTGTTTTGTGGTTTGTTTGGTTTTTTTCACTATTGGCTACTGACCAAATTCTCACTTGCTGTGTAATTGCTATGTCCACTGAAGGCTTTGAAGACTGATTTCCTGTAGATCTGTTTCTGTATCTTGACCACTATAGCTTCGTTTTTCTTCACGATATTTTGTGGCTTTTCTTCTTTTTGCAATTTTTTTTAATTTCTATTTACCGAGAGGTAGATTCCATCTCTGCTGAAATCATCAAGTGTTGCACTATTCTCATCAATGAAAATTCAACTAAGTTATGAATGCCTAAAAGCTAATCGATGCATCATTTAAGTATTACACTAGAAAATGCAAATAAGGTACAGGTTGTATCCTGACATTTTCTTGGTATCCTTCAGTTTTCATCTACTGAACAAAAGTGACTGTTAGGTACTTTTATGTTTTTAAAAACACTTTGTCGCCACATAGGAGTACAAGATGATTTTGTTTGCTGAAGTGAAAGCTTACTTTATAGATGTGCTTTTTGATTCATTACAGTGTCAAGTTGGTACTAGTATTTTGATGGCTCAAAGAAGAATAGGAAGAGTCTGATTTCCACAACACCTTGTTTTACTGCATTAAAATAAACTGTTTTGATCTCTTTTTGTTAAGGTTGTTTGGGTTCATAAAGTGTATAAACAGGAATCATGGCTGTGCCTATGTATTCTCTCCCTTTCTGACTGTTTTAGACTGGTTTTGGACCTTCAGATTCTGGTAAAGACAGACAAGGCAAGAAATTGTAAAGCAATTTAGCAAACAAACCTGTTTGTGCAATGGAGTAAAAGCAAACCAAGCAGCCCATAGTTTGTATACATAAGTTTCTCAGAAATAAAACTCAGCTTGGCCCCTGAAATCAAGAGTCTGCAAGACAAAAAGCAGAGATGTTGAAATTACAAAGAATTTTCCTAAAATGTATTTTCACTTTTCTTCAGCTGTGGTATCATCTTTTTAATATAGGATTTATCCCATCCAAATGCAGGCTTTCAAATGAAAACCACTAGTGCTCAATTATAAATAAGCAATTTTCTTATCTTTTCCAAGTATACTCTACCACATCCTGAAGAGTTTGAAAGTTTTACCTCCTTGTGAGTTGCCTTATCCTCTTTTGACTGCATTGTCACTGAAGGAGAATATACTCATTAAATAAGTCATCATAAAGCTTCATTTGGAAATACATTTTTAAAAAATCTGGATTCCTGACAATCTTAACACCATAGCCACTGTTGCAAAGTACAATCAAAGGAATACATGGTGCTTTTGATTCTTCTAATTGTGAAAACAAAGTATATCTCACATGTGGAGTTTCAGGTTGTTTGCACTGTATCATAAGCATGTGGTGGCTTGTAGTTAAGAGAGGCAGAACAAACAGAATTGGTATGTTTTTCTTTCAAATTCCTGATGAGAAACCTCGATTACAAATTGAAAGGAATGGTAATGAAATGGATGACATAAGAAATTACATTAGATTTCATATTTGCACAAGCAAATACAAGAATAGATATTGCTTAGCTTTCGGCATTCTTTCCACATTGGAGAATAATATTTTTATAGTATAATAAGTGTGTATTACTCTGTAAACACCCAAAAAAGCAATATGTAAAAGTCACAATAATCCACGTTTGCACACTACTTGGTTTTGGAAAGGAAGAGGCTGAATCTAGGATGTGAATCCATCTTATATTGTAAAGAAACAGAACAAATTAATTTAAAGCACCTTTCTATTTTTAAAAGTAAATAGAATATGTGGTTTCATAGCATCTCTTAGTTCAGGTCATTTACAAGTAACATTCAAATATTTCATGATAGTTGGCTCCAAAAAGTCCTTGGAACTAGGAATTTTCTCCTTTGCATTTCACCAGAAACAAGGATTCTGAGATCATTGCTTTTAAAACTATTCTATTGATAACAGGACAGAATAAGATCCAATCAATTCTCCCAGCTCTCTTCACATAATGAGGGGAAAAGAATAATATTATGTTCACATAATGCTACCAGCAACTCTCTGAACGCAAACAAGGAGTAGAGCTATCAGTACATTCATCATTACTTTCTAAATTAGAAGTTTTATAAGTGATGCAAGCTAAGGAAGGAGGGGAAAGACTGGAATTAGTATTACAGTGGATTCAACAGTTCTGTTTGACTGTGAGTTCACAGCTGAAGAAAAATGTTCTCTATCTCCCTCAGGTTTGTCAGAATTTCAACATGCCTTTGAGTAGATCTGAGCTTTTTCCAAGTTCTACCTTGCTTTGATTGAGACGCTCCACATTTTTAATTATTGCCTACAAGTTGAAGACTTTCACTAGAATATATAAAAACTTCATGAGGGTTTGTAGAAAGACAGAGCAAAAAGAAAATGCTGCCTCCAAAAGAGATTATTTCCCTCTCTGAGAAATGTTTCAAGGAATATATTTTTAATTTTTTTTTAATTAAAAAAGATGGCTAAAATTCAGGTAAAATGTCACCTTTTTCCTTGGTTATTTTGTGAGAAGTATTTCCATTTATCAAGCAGTTTTACTACCAAACTACGCCACTCTGAAAAGGCCAAGAAAAAACACCAAACAACTTGCATATGAATGCTACAAACTTATGTTTTTATATCTGCCAAGTTTTGCTGCACTTCACACCAAAATGATGAGAAATTACAAATTTCTTACTGTACCACTCTTCATGCACTGCCTCTCTAAAGAATAATTTAGAAAAGAGGAGTAAAATCCCACGTGTGTATTCTTTACCAAGATTCTTTTAAGTTTTGTTCTAACAAGTTTTCTAGATATTTATTTTCTATCTCCTTAGAGTTTTACAGAATAAAACCTTTTAGCTGAAAGTTTTAGATCTTGCGTTGAGCACTTGGCCATGAAATCCTTCCAGGTTTTAGTCACAGTACCAGTACAGTATGGTGGGCTCCTTTCCATTTTCAACAAGGAATTTTACCACAGGATTATCAATGTACACCTCATGTAAAAAACCCTCATACAATTTTTTTTTTTGTCAACTGTCCTTTCTTTGCCTTCTTGACAGAGCAACTCAGGACTTTCTTCAGTAATTATGACACTTAAGCATTTCATAGAATCATAGAATATGCTGAGTTGGAAGGGACTCATCAAGATCATCGAGTCCAACTCTTGGCCCTGGACAGGATGCCCCAAGAGTCACACCATGTGACTGAGAGCTTGCTCAAATGCTCCTTGAACTCTGTCAGGCTTGGTGCTGCGACCATTTCTCTGGGTAGCCTGTTCCAGGTCTCAACGACCCTTTGGATAAAAAACTTTTTCCTAATATCCAGCATAAACCTCCCCTGCCTCAGCTTCATGAGTCCTGTCACTGGTCTCATGAGCAAAGGGATCAGTACCTGCCCCTCTGCTTCCACTTGTGAGGGTGTTGAAGGCAGCAATGAAGTCTCCTCTCAGTCTCCTCTAGGCTTTCAGAAAACACTTTTTATCTTCTGAGTTTTCTGCAAGCTTTAGGCAATATTTGTTACACGTTAAAACACTGACACGGAGCAGGCAGAGAAACAACAGTCTCTTTGTAGGAGCAGGTGAAGAAGTGGAGAGGTTTAGGACATGATTCTGCTTGAAGTTGCCTTCCTCGATCACTTTCTGCTGTCAGGCATGTTTACATAGCCAGTAATTTCACACTGGGGTTACCCCCCAACTGCCTGACACCAAATTCTGCATCAAATAAAGCTAGACCCAAACACCGGTCTGGATCCAACCATCTACTTTTCTTGGTGCAGCAGGGTCAGCAGATCTCTCCCACTGCATCCTGGCCACTGCGCTGCATTAATGTCCCAGCCATTTCTCCACGGTGCTCTGTGTCACTTACATCACTACTCTTGGGTTTTCTTTTGCAAAACAGAGGTAGCCACTGTTCCAGAGATCACATGGAAATACTGCTCCTTTTTCAAGCAAATGGGGCTAAGTTTCCTGCAGCCCTCCTCAGCTCCTGCAGAGGGTGGTAGCTTCTTTACATAGTCCTTGAATCTCAGTGGTTTACATGACAAAAGCCAAAAATAAGCTATTACAGAATTTTGTGCTTAAGCCTTTTAATTGCAACAGCCAGTGTCGTGTCACAAATTGTGATTTTGTAGCATATGTAGTAGTAAAAAGACTATGTGATAGATTTTCAGGGAAATTTTATGGAGCTGTGTTAAGTCTCCTGTAGCATACATACCATGTGATACCTGTCACAAAAGAGTTAGATATGTGCCTCAGCAAGCTCTCTGACTGATATGTGAATCTGAAAGTCATAAGATAAGGAATATTTTTATTGCAGGCTCTCTTCCTTGACTAATCTCCTTTGTTAGAGTGGTCTTATCACTGGACAAATTATTTTACTTTTGCCTCAGTTTCTCTAACTGTATGGTAAGAAAATTCATACTTACCAAAGTGCTTAAAAATGTCTGGACAAATTCAGTACTTAAAAATCTCTAGAATATTAGCAGAGCTGTTTCGCAGCAGTGGCCAAACTTTACAGGAAGAAAGATTTCTCCAGGTACAAGATATATAGGAGACTCTGTGTGATTGCAGAAATTACATTAACCTAATGGTCCTTGACACACAATTGTTTTCATACTGGCAATATAGATGCAGCCAGACCTAAAAGACCAAACACTGTCCCCCGGGTAACTACCAAACCTTGGACTAGTAATGACATATGCATCTAAACAGAAGTACTTCAATTCAATATGTACAGATTTGCCCCGATAATATAAATGATACTGGAGAGTAGAGCTCATATATATATTGACAGTGACTGACAGTGTCCACATAATTTCCATACAAATCTTACAACTGAAGGGAAAACATTAGGAAAGAAAATATTTGACAGACAAGCAAGCAAACAAACAACCCTTAAAGCATCTGATTTCATCTTACTGGTGTGGAAACATACAACCCTAAATTACACTGTATTTCCTTCAGTGCATGCTTTCAGTAACAGATGTTTCACAGCATCCTCTGAAGAACAGAAAGAAAAACCGAGATATTTTTTGAAATATTTTTCAATATTTCCCATGCTTTAGAGTATAACCCATATATCTGGTTTATAACATCATTTTCATTTCAGTATGTCAGTTATCGCCCTCTATACAGAAGATCTACTAACTCCCTACTTTGCATTACATTTGGTAGCATATAGTAGTCCACCCTAAATAATGAACCTGGACTTCTTTGTTCCTGACCGCCAGCACCTCCGCACAACATACCTGGTGGAGCTGTTACGGTGAAATAAAATCTGTTTCCCACTGACTGCTTTAAAAATCACTTCTTCTCCTCTGTCTTTGAGATTCCATTGATTTGTGAGTGGAGTACTGCTTTCATGAAGTGTTGAGAGGCTCCTGGAATGACTCTTACCTGCAGAAGAGGGTAGTAGTGTTTTTGGATCAGTGGCTTTGTTTTCTGGCTTGAATCCTGAATTTATCAGCTTGATAAATTGTTTGATTTTGGTTTTGTTTTACTATGTTTCTTGGTTTATGTTCAAATACTCCATCCTATTTAGCAGAGGTTGTTCTGGCACTCCCAGGATAATTGGGTGGATAGAGACAGGAAGCTCTTTATTTCAATGAATTCCACCTGCACTGTAAAACAATCTAGAATACAGAGAAGTGAATACTGAAATACTCAGCTTGTGGTGTAGTTCTGGTTACCACCAAAATACCCTGGGTAAGTGGTGGACCCAAGTCACCCAGTGTTCTAAGTAAATATGGAATGGTTATTCTGCACCCTAAAGAAATTATCTCCAAATGACTGACTGGGGATGCTTAGCATCTTACTGGTACTCAATATATGCATGGAAATGGGTATGTTTAAATGGTATATCGTATATTGCCCCTGTTTCCCACAGTCTTTCACATTGGGCTTGCTACACTCAAATCAGGATAGTCCTTGTTGTCTACCCTTCCCTCTTCTACTGGAGAGTGGACACATGTACTCTGCAGGGCTCCACTCCCGGGTCACTGTTGCTCTCTGGGTGTGGGTGGCCAGTGCTGCCACGTCTATGGGTGCAGATAGAGGGGCATCCTCCTCCAGACTTCCCCCTCCCATGCATGGACAGTTTTCTCTGAAGATCAACTTCTGACTCCTGCAAGATTTCAAGTGTCTGTGATACACACTTAAAGCAGATTTCAGGGGAACATTAGAGGCTTCATGTTTTGCAGATCCTTGCAGGTATCTCAAAAGAGTTCAAGAGGAGTTCATTGATAACAACTGGAAAACTCCCCAGAGTGGCTGGTTAATGCCTGCAGGGCAATCAAGCAGCAAGGGAGATGGTGTACTTGATTTTATTGATGAAACATTTTCCTGTTTGCTAACGTTAATAATTTTAATGTTTTACTTATATTTTAGTTTACAATATGCAATATTTATACACCGTTATTTTATTATCCCTTAAGGAATATGTTTTGTTATCCTGTGGCAAATAACCGTAGCCAGTTTCTTAGCCAGCTTACTGACAAATTTCAAAAGGGGATTAGTCACTGGCTCCCTGCTCTGAAGTTAATTTTTAGTGTAGCCATTTGGACTTTCTGAAATTTGCTTGTGGTCTGCCCTACTGTTCATGTTTGGTCCCTTGCCTCAATTTCCACATTACTTACTGTTTACATAGGGTTTCAACTGTCAGTTTATCACATTAAATGTCCTCCTGCACTTGTGAGCAACATAAAGTGCAAAACTGTTTCTGACCCCCAAATATTAGTTAAATATAATGAATTCTCTGAGCAGTCTATCAAAATAAAGCAGCAATCCTCCTCTTGTACCTACCCTGTAGCTTCAGCCATCAGTATACAGTATTATTTGCAGCATGTAACATCTTCAAAAACCCCTAGAGAGTAACTCTTGTTTCATTGTTACCGTATAATTTCTGAAAGGGCAAGCTAAAAGAAAAAATCTGTTTCAAAAACTAGTTCAAACTTCGTGTCCACAAAACACCTCTGAGAGACAGACTTGGATCTTGTCCAGGAGCGCTAGCTGGGTGCAAAGCTCCAACACTGTTGATGTTAAACCAGTTTACACTGCATAGGCAATTATCCTAGTGCAAATTACTCTTGACCAGAAGAGGGAAAGAGCAATTTTAAGAGTCATCAGTATCCACGTCCGTCCTGCTACATTGATAAGGGGAGGAAAAACAGAAAGCAGTTGCAACTAACGTTACTATGTTTGTACAAAATCTGAAGAGTGTCCTTCACTGACAATGAAAGTATTAATTGCATACTATCAGCATATTAGATACAGTTGCCTTAACTTTGAAAGCTTTTACCTTCAGAAATGCTTCATACCTGCAACTCCAGTAGGTGAAGCGGTTCTGCAGCAGTTCTTCAATCATCTCCCGAGAAATTATTCTACTGACAGCGGTGAAGAATCCAAATCAATCAGAACTTTGAATTTGTCTTTCACTTGCTTTCAGGTAAACATGATTAGAAAATGATAAGACATGGAGAATTAACTTTCATGCAGAAAACCTCCCCACAGTTTCCCTCCTTAAAAGGAGATGAGGAAATATGTGTTAGCATGCTTTTGTCACTGATATAAATACATATTTAAATGAGGGGAGAGTAACTGCAAATGGGAAATTCCATTTGCAGTGAAAATCCTGCTTGAAATAATTATGGGGGAAAAAGATAGAAAAAATGGGAATGTCTTATTTTTGATGCTAAATTAGAAGTTGCAAGTGTATGCATTATTTTTCACATAGTGTTCAGTATTATTAAAAGCCTAAGGTTTCTATTGCCCATTCCTTTAAATAATAGAAATATTAAGGCAACAGATACCCTAGGGTCTTTATTAGATTGTAGGTAGTTTTATTCCATTGTTAGTTTCAATACTATGATAATGGGATAATTTTATTCATTCAGTTATCTCCTACTTTACAGCATACCACACATGGGAACTTTCTTTTTCATGCATTTTTGCAGCAGTGAGATTGAAGATGGTTCTTGTTAAATGTCTGGTGCCTTACAAGAACCTAGTTTTCTTGATTTTTTCAGTGCTCGGATCAAATGAAGTCATTATAGCATAACGTAATGAATAGCAACATTTGTATTAAACTGTAGTTGTGTTTATTGATTGATGCTAAAATCCAGACATTATATTTCCATTCTCTTTGGAAAACAGATGATATGGAAGTAACTTGTTGAGCTAAATTTTATTCTTTCAACA
The DNA here is from genome assembly GCF_003984885.1 of Neopelma chrysocephalum. Classification (NCBI taxonomy): domain Eukaryota; kingdom Metazoa; phylum Chordata; class Aves; order Passeriformes; family Pipridae; genus Neopelma; species Neopelma chrysocephalum. The sequence goes on from NW_020925222.1 coordinate 132,248, forward strand.
AAACCAAGAAAATTTCTCCACTGTAGTCTGAAAACTGGTTATCTATGCTGGCCTCCTAAGGGATAGAAAGATAATTTGGTGCTACGGTTCTCTAAATGGTGTTTTTTGCCTGGCTTTTAACTTCCATACTCTACTTTTTTGCAAAGAGTTTTATTGAACATTTTAATCCCTCATATGCAACAGCACCTTCTGAGTCACAACCTGTGTTCTTACCAGAAAGAAAAGTTTAATATGTAGTTGCAGAACTAGATCAGACACAAAGGCATGTCCCAAGGTGCAGGAGGAGGGCACCGAGGGCAGGGGACATGCGCAGAGATAGGCAATTCTATTGGTTAGAAGTCACGTGTTATCAGGGTATAAATGGGGGTGCCAAATTCAAATAAAGTCTCTTTGTTTACCATCTCACAGGGAGCGTAATGCATTTCTTTATCATATAAAGGCAGTGCGCACGTGCACGCTACAGCACATCTCATTGTGTTTTGCATCAAGTTCAAGGAGCATGGCTTGACTTCTGCAATATAATAAATTATAATTATGAGCTGTCTTTTGTTCTCTAGGATCTGTAGACAGTGAAAGCAGGGGAAGCAAAAGAACTGGAGGCATGTGTATTCTGTTTATGCCCAGCATCTCTGTGAGCAGATGTCCTGTACCAGCCCTACTGGTGGCATAGGCTTTAATTTTTTGGACCTTTTGTATTCTTTAAAGTTAGCCTCGTTCCCCTCCTAGGATAAGGGAGAAGGTCCCCAGAATTACATTTTCAACCTCCCTAAAAATGTCTTTCCTTTTGAAGCTTACAGCAGACAAATAATCACTTGGTATCTGGCATCACAACCAGTCTTAATGTCTGTTGTTGTCTCTCAGTTTCTATCTGTGTTATTATAATCTGTAAAAGTCTTTCAGGACAAAGATCATTCTATGTACACACACCATTTCTTAGACTTGCCTCACTTCTGGCCACTCTCAGGGACAAGACTATGGACCATGTACTCTTGCCCACAAGGGCAGTATTTTTGTTCTTATACAGTCAAATATTATTAAGTTAGTCACAGATTAACATTCTCTTTGTTTTGTGCTTGTATGACAACTATCCAAATAGGGATATGATCTGTGAAAGTATTTCTCAGGTACTTGGTTAGAAACCACTTATGTTTCAGATAATTGCTGGTACAGCCAGAGAGGTATCTATATTTCCAGGGTCTCCAATCATCTTAGTTTCTTTTAATGGTTATATAGTGCTTAGATAGCTTTTTTTTTTTTTTAAGGAAAGGTGTATTTTATGCTCAATTTCATCTTAGGTAAGCTTTGTGAGGTGTGAAATTAAGCAGTGAAGTTTTTTCAGCAAGTGCAAATAGGACAGTTTCAGATCCTGGTGTAGTGCGTGACTTCACCAGAAAGATGACAAGGGAGATGTTGTGGACCCACTGCTGCTCTTGGACATCAACATCTCGCCTACAAGCTGCATACTGTGTGTGTTTAAGTGGCTGCTCATGAGATTAGAGGACTAAAAACCAGATAAGACCTCTGTAAAGTAAGCTGCTAGGCTGGATAATGTCCTGGCCAATTTCTGTACCCATTCTGTCCTGGGCAAGAGCCTCTCACTCCCTTTTCGGATGCCAGGTTTTGTTTTATAGCTCTAGTTTGTACAGCACACAGCCCTGTTGAGGTACTGACTGAAATCTGGTACTAGGTGAATAGTAACTAAATCATGATAATAATTTCAAACTGTCCCCACTAAAACACTGTATGGATGTTGCCCACATGAAAACAGAAGACCAGTTCAGAATTACCTCTTATTCCATTTGTGATCAAAACTAGCTACGAGTTCATTGTACCCCAAGGCAACAAGCTAGGTTATTAACCCACTGCACTAAGCAGACTTTGCATTAACACCTTGTGCTATTGATTTTTCATGCAGAACCTGTTCATTCCAAGCAAGAAGCAGGTTTGTGTCCTTGGAGCTGGAACTACAGAAAATGTCATTGCAATTTAAGCAACAGTGATCAAAAGTAGCTAACTCAAATCAGCAGGACTCAGTTCCAGGCCTTTATACTAATCCAAAATAAGTAAAGAACATCATGTTCAAAGAAACAGTTTTTGTATAAGACTTGACTTTTAAGTCTCTGTGAAAAAATATTCTTTTTGATCTGAGTTCAGTGGTTTTCTCACTTATCTAAAAAGTTAGCAGCATAGGTAGTAAATTAAACTGGAATATAAAATAAAAACAGCATTAGACAACTGTTTCTTTCTGGTTTTACCAGCTCAAGAAAGAACCGTGTTGAGAAATTTTTATTAGGGCTCTTAGAACATCTGATTTTGCAGATTATTGTGGCAATGGGAAGCAGGGGAGAGAGGTTATGGACTCTGGGTTGTATTTTGCCCTTGGGGTTGAACTTCTGTGACTGGCAACAGCTTGGTCTGTCACTTTTTTGGCTCTCATGATAGATGTACTTAAAGATCATTTGTGCTTTCTGTGTTAGTGGTCCTTTTCAGGATATGTTTATTAATCCATATGGAGGCCAAAGAGGTGATAGAAGAGTTTCTATCCAGTACCCTGTGGTGCTGACAAACTGAAATTCTGACTGCATTTTAGAGCAAATATAGTGTGTTGGCAAGTGTGTATCACGTGTAACTCTCTGTGATGGTTGGAACATTCTTAAAAACAAATTACAGGTTAAATGTCTGTTCTACAAAGTCACTGAGTAGCAGCATCTGCATTGTCGTAAGTTGCTAACGAATCAAGCTATGCATTTCCAGATGTTCAAGAGTAGAACTAGACACTGGGTTTATATATGGTAGATTTTGTGACTTGACAAGTATCAAAGAATTTCAGGATCTTCAGACTCAATCAGTTTTTGGGCAATAGATATTTCTGTAATATTATGTTTGTATAGTAGCACTAAACATGGTTGTAAGGATAGGGACCTAAGTAGGAAAAAGCTATAGCTAGACTTTTCTTTGTTTCTTTGTCTTTTATAGCTGTGAACCTGTACATGGTAATGTCACTTCTTTATTTCCATCGTGTCTTGCCATATTTCCCTAAGCATGTGCTATCTGATTTGTATAACTCTCCCTGGGTTTGCTCTGATTTATTAACTTTCTATTTTCTCTAGGATTTTAAATCAACAGGGGATATACAAATCACAAAAAACATTTACTCAAGAACAAATTTTGAGCTCACGTAAAAATGTATTTGTACAACAATAAAACCTTTGGATAATATTCAGAAAAGGAGGACCCAAGAAATTTTGCAGTGAAGCTGATCTGGGGTGGGTGGAAATGATTGCTTTAATAGCAAAAATATGGCAATAGCTGCACTGTGCAGCCCATACTCTAGACAAAACACAGCATAAATGCCCAGTCATTCAGCAGGGTAGAGAGTAACATTTTCCAAATGGGCTATTCTTTATTCAACCTGCCTTCCATTTTGCAGGTGATAGTTCCACCTCTCTGCTTGACCAACAGTGGTTCCCATCCAAACACGATGCTCTGGGAAATAATTTGTTGCAAAAAGTCCCCTTTATGAATAGTAAACCAAAATTTTGTCTCAAAGAATATCAGGATGTCTGTCAAAAGAGGTGAGATACGTTTACAAGGAGAATAAGAAGAAGTAAGTGGATGAAGCAGAAGCAGTGGGAAAAGGAAGAGCCATATCTAAAGCTTAATGTAAAATGTAGCAAAACTAATGAGGTACATTACAGGGGAGAAGTTGGAGGTATCCAAAATATGCAAAACTACATCAAATAAAGCATATTAATCACTAGGTCATGAAATTGTGAGAGATTTTATTTTTATTCTAGAATAGAAACTGATCTGGCTCACAGATTATTTTCCTATCTATTCAGCAATGGAAGATGTAAAAATGCTTATTTCCAGCTTGTACTGGTTGGAGACTGGCATTAGAAAGATAACTTTTATTCTTTTCCAAATGCTTGCTGTTCCTCTATCAGCACAAAGATGTCTAAAGAGATAAAAAGTAGTCTACACTCGGTGTAACACCTGTCTTTTGAGATCCCACAGAACTGATGGTTAATCTTCAAGGTTACGATGACTTAAACATATATAATGATTTAGTGTGTTTCAAAAAGGACTTATCCAGGCTTACACCTAACAGTGAACAATCAGCACAAAATATTACCAACTCCAAATGAATTATTTTCAGTTTCTATTTTGGTAACTGCACTGGTGATTAACACCTAGGAAAACACAAGTGCGGGGAACAATTCATTGCAACTTGATGTTCGGCTTTTAGCTTTTGAACATGCAGGAAAGCAATTAGATTTTCTCCATGTTTTTATGATGCATAATAGCATTAGTGATCTCTAAGGCAGGCATTTCTTGGCAGCTAATGGTGCGTTGCGTTGAGAGCCCCTGGGTTTATCTTAGACCTTTTACTCTTCCAGCCAGTCATTAACTGCCAGAAAATGTTTGACTCAGGGGTCATTATTGCTTAAATATTGCCTCTAAAAGCTTCTCATTACTACCAATTCTTTTTGCTTTTGTGCTGTATTAGCAGGTCTAACTAGTAATGCTATTAACTATGATAACAAACCAGGCAAATTATAAAAGCTTTGCAGGCCACGGATAGGGCCAAGACAAATTATTCTCTACATATTTCTACTTTAGGGTTGGATATTGACACTGTAATAAACCCAAACAGGAAGAGTAAGTATCAAGTGATAGCTAAAGGGAAGAAGCAAAAGGAGAAAAGGAGAGGAAGAGGCAGTTTCATGAGAAGAGAAAAAGAGACAGAGTCAGAGGGAAAGAATGCCCAAGCCTTGAGTGAAGAATTTTGCATTCCTGCCAGTGAGAAAAGGTGCAAGGACATATTGCTGTGTGCCAAATAATTGATGATATTTCATCACCAGTATTCTCTTTCTGTCTTTTCAGTTTTATATATGCAAACAATTACTTGTGGCTTGAAGCCATGGTACAAATATTAAAGAGGGTACTCTCTTTGATTTTATCACAAGTTTCCTGCAAGAGAAGACCTCATCTGAAATCCCCTGAAGCAAACAAAAATGAAATGCTGCCTCAGTATGAACCAAAACATTATTCCTTTTTCACCTGGTGAGATTGCAGCTCAGTTTCCCATCAGCCTGCGTCCATTATTGTGCATATTCCTTTTTATGCTCCCTCCTTCAGTCATTGTGCAGTGTGGTCTTTATACTCAGTAGTTCAGCTTTTCAAACTAAAGCAGCATGAAAACAAATGCCAACACATAATAATTTCTTTCAGGGAAAAAGTCATAGGGCAAAGAATTGCATTAGAATACAATTGACATTGAGAACAAATATAAGTAAGTTTAAAGAATAAACTGATTCATAAATATGTTGTAATTCCTAAAAAGGAATTACAATGTGCTGCACTAGCTGGTATTGCTGGCTGTTGCCAGTGTGTTGTCTCAGCAACAACAATGTTCCAGATAGAAGACTCCAAAACTCATATTATCTCATACCTTCTTCTGAAGAAAATCAACTCAGTGGTACAGACTTAACAAGATTTACTGTAAACAAGAGATGGTTCTCGCACGCCCATTCCGACAAGATATGAATGGTCCTGGAAAACAAGACAATGCAGCAAAATGTGCACCTGATAGAATCATAGGATCATTTAGGTTGCAAAAGATCTCCAAGATCATTGAGTCTAACTGTTAACACTGTCCAACACTAAACCATGCCCCCAAGTGTCACACCCACACGTCTTTTAAATACCTCCATGGATGGCAACTCAACTACCTCCCTGGACAGCCTGTTCCAATGCTTGCCAACAATTTCAGTGACAATTTTGTCCTAATATCCAATCTAAACTTCCTCTCATGCTATCACTTGTTAGATGGGAGATGAGATGACCCCCACCTGGCTACAATCTCCTTTGACGCAGTTTTAGAGAGTGGTAATTTCCCCTCTGAGCATCCTTTTCCGCAGGCTGAACAATCCCAGCTCCCTCAGCTGCCCCTCAGAGGACTTGGGCTCCAGACACTTTTATCAGCTTCATTGCCCTTCCCTGGACAATCTCCAGCATCTCAATGTCTTCTTTGGAGTGAGTGGCTCAAAACTGGACACATTACTTCTGGTGGGGCCTCACCAGTGCCAAGTATATGAGGACAGTCACTGCCCTGGGCCTGCTGGAAAAGTTCTTTATGATCCAGGCCAGGATACCACCAGCCTCCTTGTCCACCTGGCCACACTACTGGCTTATATTCAAAAATGCAAAACCTTGCATGTTTTCTGATAGCATTTATATATAACAATCAAAGAAAAGCATTGCAAGCTGAAAATACTGTTGTACACCACGCATCCTCCCAGTGCAGCTGCTGGGCTACTGTTGAATTCCTAGCCCATTTTTTGCGCTATCTTCGCAACATTTGTTCACTTTTACTCATATAAGTTGTCCATGAATGAGTCAGTGTTCAGCAGTGAGACCTCCCACAGGGCTGCATTTTAGCGAAGCATTTTTGTGAACACTCAAGCTCATCAATATTTCAATAAACTTTGGGCAAATATATTTTTAAAATACTCTGGAAGCAGACCGAAAGTTGTCCCTAAATTAAGCCTATATAAGTTAAAAGAACATTTAGTCATCTTAAATATCAATTTTAGTATATTCTGTTACTATGTCTGAAAAGAAAATTAAGTGAGAGAATGAATTATTTCTTTAAACAAGTTACCTATTCTGGAGACCATAAAAACTGTATTACCTTCAACGCTATTTATTTGATTACATTATGGTATCAGTACAAGCCTCATTTAAAATTGACAAGAGCTATTAACCTAACCCTGTACACTATTCTGCAAAAATAATTAGATACCATAATTAGTTATTAATCTAAATTTAAATTTGAGGTCTACAGGTATTTGCTGCAAACAGGACCCTAGTTGAGTTTCAACCTCAGGCTGAAAGTTGTTGCCCTAGAAAAAATACGAAACAAAGCAGTGTAATAAGATCATCAGGACTTGCAAACTGATGCATTTTAAAATTAATTTTAAGTTAAATTAATTAATCTAAATTGATATTCTAAAAAAAATTATTCAGTGTTATGAGGAAAGATACAATCTGGGTAGGAAAAGGACAGTTGCCAACAAATGAAAATTCCATTCTTTAGAGCAAAATTAAAACTAGGGATCCAGTCATCACCTGCAGAAAGAATGGTTCCCTGAGATCTGGATTTGAAACAGATACATTTATTCCTAACTGTATTGTCCTTTCAGAACTAGATAGATGTATGAAACTCTCACAAATTTTAGTTTCCCCATCTCAAAGGCAGCAGGAACAAAACCCACCTGGATTAGTAAACGACACTGAGACATTACTTCCTCAATGGTTTACTGAATCAGTTTTCTAATTAAAGAAAATAAACTTAGTATTTTTTAACTTACTACCATGTTCAGAGTTCCAAACAATAGTCTTAAACCCATAAATGTGCTTATTTATCTCAAACTGCAAGACCACTAAGATTGTGAACTCTAGTGTTCACAAAATGAGGAACAATCACAATGAAGATTGTCCCTGGTATTTGCATTCAGCCTCCTTATGCACACGCATATGCATTACCTCGCAATACTTTCTTACATAACAACACACAAGCTGTTCCACAGGGTGCCTGACTCACTCAGGGCAGGGTAATCATTCAGTATTCCCTTTTATCTCACTGGAAAGGCCCCAGGCTTCACTTAATGCATACAACTGGAAACCTTCAGTGAATTCAAAGTTAATAATTCCCTCACTAATATTTCTATAGTGATTACTTCATGGTCTTAAAGATTGTGGAATTTTTTAAAAAAATGTGTAAGGATACCTGTTCAGCTTGCAAGTAACGTCCATAAAATTTTCAAAATTGGCATTGTGTCATGAGGGTCTGCAGCAATCTGAAAGCCATTGTGAGGTGGCAGTCTCTGATAGGAGTTACCCAGAGTATCCATCCCTCCCTTGCTGCTCTGGAGGAGGATTCACTCTTCTATGGTGCAGCCCCAATGTGCAATCTGGCAGAGACCAAGGCTTCTTTTTATATTTTCCAGGTAGTACCACTGTGTCATTGTTTGAGTCTGGCCAAGGTAATGGGGAAGAAGCTGGAGGTGTGAAGGGGCTCAGATGGAAGTAAAAAGGCCAGACAAGAGGACCATTTAATTTGGGAGAAGTTGCTAACAGGTTCAACAGTGACTATCTCTGCTGCTCTTCTTCCAAGATAAGGGCTAGCAGACCCTGTGGGATGTGCATTCGTCAGATCCTTGAATACTGCAGAAGTGCATCCAGAGAGATCAGTCTAAGGTATGACAATACTGGCTGGGAAAGTCATTAACAAAGTGAATATCACACAGGAGTGATAGGCAAGTATATGGTATACCTCAACATGATAGCCCAGTTTCTTGAAAATTTATTAATAAATTATAATACATTAGCATTTTTGGTAAGTTGAAGAACATAATCTGCTTTATGATTACTTTTGGATGCTTCTAGAACAAATTGCAGAGATCTGCTGCAATATCAGCTACTCTCACCCTGTATTTCTCATATAATCTTTTAGCTTCATTCTTTCTTGTTTTAGCATTCGTTATCACCCATCAGCTGGCGCATTCAAAAGTGACCATTTTTTCTGCTTGTATCTTGCAATCCTGGTCTGAAAAGAAACTAAAACAATCAAGACAATGTCTTTAAGCCTCAGTAGTCTGTGGCTCTCCTTGTCAGCCTTCTAAGCTGTAGAGTGGTGGTTGCTCAGCTTAAATTGAAGACAGAAACTTGAATGTCGTGTTTCTGAATGCTGCATTGGGGGCTACAGTGCTGTGCAGCTCTGAGCAGTATGTGGCTGAGTGGCAAAGACAAGTGAGCTGATGCGTTTTTGTGTCCTGCAACACTAAGTGAGGGCTGCTTGCCTGGAATTTGGAGAAGCTCCTTGACTTGTCTGGAAATTCAGATTTGTATTTTTGCTCTTCTGAGTAGGCAGACGGTTGTTGCACTGAAACCATAGCTGATCCTTTACTAGTCCCCAACAAAAGAGGTAAAAGCAATCCTATGCTAGTTTACTAATTATCCTACATTGTGGTGTAGTTGGTCATAAAACTGTACATTTTGCTTGTTATACTATCACAGCCTGCAACACACAATGTCAGTAACTGAAAGGAAAAGAGAGACCAGTCTTGAGGTGCAGAGTAATTGATTATATCATATGAATAAAGCATTAAAATGTTTCAGTGTTGCTTTTCCTTTTACGGATTCACTGTAATAAGGTTTGTCCGATGTGAACCTACTGTTGCATTGCCTCTTTTTGAGAAGAATCCTGAAGCATGCTGTTTCATTACCTGTTTGTTTTTTTTTTTAAATATAAGGTAGGGCAGGATGCCCTAGTAGGAGATTTGTGTGATCATATCAATGGTATGAAATTCAAAAAAAGGTGAAGTGCCAGATCATAACCTTTGGCCACAACAAACAGGCTGGGGGAAGAGTACCTGGAAAGGTGCCTGGCAGAGAAGGATCTGGTGGTGCTGGTTGACAGCAGCTGAGCATGATTCAGCAGTGTGCCCAGCTGGCCAAGAAGGCCAATGGTATCCTGGCTTGTACCAGCAATGGTAAGTCCAGCAAGACTGTCCCCCTGTACTTGCAATGGTGAAGCCACACCTCAAGTCTCGTGTCCAGTTCTTGGCCCCTCACTGCCAGAAGGACATTGAGGTGCTGGAGCATGTCCAGAGAAGGTTAACGCAGCTGGTGAAGGGTCTACAGGGTCGTATGAGGAGCAGCTGAGGGAGCTGGCATTGTTTAGCCTGGAGAAAAGGAGACTCTCTACAGCTACCTGAAAGGAGATTGTAGCAAAGTGGAGGTCAGCTCCTCTCCCAGGCATCTGGCATCAGAACAAGAGGACATAGCCTTGAGCTGCACTAAGGGAGGTTCAGGTTGGACATCAGGAAGAATTTCTTCATGGACAGGGTTGTCAAACATAGGAATGGACTGCCCAGGGAAGTGGTGCAGTCACCAGCCCCGAAAGCGTTCAAGAAAGGACCAGATGCGGTACTTAGTGCCATGGTCCAGTTGAGAAGACAGTGATTGGTCAAAGGTTGGGCTTGGTGATCTTGGAAATCTTTTCCAACATAAATGATTCTGTGGTTCTGTGATTCTGTGATCAAGGCCCTCTGATAGTTTTTTCACTGATTACTTGTGCCCATTAATATTAGCTGCCTTTAAAAATCACAAGAGAATCAACATATAATTATGTGCCAGCAGTAACTTTTCAAGCTACTTCAAATTTTTGAAGTAGCTGCAGGTAATAAGAAACTGGTAATTTGAATAACTTTAAAGCAAATAAAGTAACTTTATAAATTTTAGAAGTTTTTATTATAAATCCTTGAAGGGGTTTGTTGCAGTTTCTTTTAAATAAATACAAATGCTCCTTTTGAAGTAAATAAGTTCAGAGTCATTCTTCAACTAAGAAAGATGATATCTACCAGAACGAAGGGACTATTTACACATTTTTAAAAGTTCTGAGCAATTTTCTTTTAAAATTCTACATAAATTTAGCAATTGGCAGTCCACATTCACAGAGCCACACAATCATCAATTTGCTAAAGTTGGCAGGCACCTCCAGAGATAATCCAGTCCGACTACCATGCCCTGTCATCAGATATTTACATGCATGGATAAAATACCCTTTTTTCCTCCAACCTGAACAGCCTCAGATCTCTATCTTCAACTTGTATAAGACATGCTTCAGTCTTCTATCTCCTTTGTGGCTATTTGCTAGACTTGCTCCTGTAGGTCCATGTCTCCCTGGTACCGAGGAGATCCAAACTGAACTTGGCTCTCTAAGTTTGTCACACCAGAGCTTAAGCAGAGGGGAAGGATCACCTCCTTTGACCTAATTACAACAGGTCTCCTAATGCAGCCCAGAAGACCACTGGTCTTGTTTGATACAAGAACACATTGCTGGCTCACAAAAAAAAAGAACCCTGAGTCCATTTCTGTCATGCTGTTTCCCAACTAGTTGGCTCCCAGTGTGTACTGATACCTGGGGTCATTCCATCCCAGGTGCAGAATTTGGCATTTCCAATTGAAGGATATGGACTTTGACAAGTTCCTGTTGGCCCATTTCTCCAAACTATCCAGGTCCCTATGGAAGGTAGCACATCCATCCAACCGATTAACCACTCCTCCCCGTTTTGTGTCATCTGCAGACTTGTTAAGAGTGTTGCCCATACTGGCATCCTTGTCACTGGGAAAGAGGTAAAATAATATTGATCCTAGTGGTCTTATTGACCATTGGGGTACACCATCACTGATGGTCCTCCAGCTGGAGATTTTGTGCCACTGATCACAGCCCTCTGAGCCCACCTATTCAGTTTCCTTCTTCTCTTCCTGTTTTCCTTTCCTGGAGAGAAGAGTCTATTTTCTTTCTCCCTGTTCACTGTGAGTTTTCAAAGATAATCAAGAGTTGCCTCAAAATGCACTTGTGGGTGCATCCTGTGACACCCAATGAATTTCTAGCTGTGAAGTTTGTTTAAATATTTCCTAACCTAATTTAATTCCAGTTGAGGATAAGTCCTAATTTTTTCCCCTCTTCCTTCCTCTCAGGACTTTGGATTCTACCACCTCCTGGATTGATTGTTTCATGTTCTATTTCCATTCCTGCAGATGCTGGGGTGGTTAGGTCACTCATGAAGACAGAGATCTGTTCAAAGGAGGCTTCTTCTAGTTGTTTGAAGAAGACATTATCTAGTTCTTCCTGATCAGCTCATCAGTGGCAGTAATGTGGTCCCACTTCAAAGTTACATCTTCTGTCTAACCCCAACCCATCACATCTAAATGGCTTGTGATGCTTCCTTGGGTGGAGCTTCATGCATCTCCTCTGCTCTCTCATTAAGACACACTATTACATAACCTGGTTTGGACAGGACCAATTGTTCAGACCCTGAAACTTTAGCTTAAAACTTCAGGTTTTGAAAAATTTTGGCATTGAGAAGTCCAAACTAGTGGCCAAAGTTGGCCTGTATACAACTTTAAACTGTTGAGCACTGGTTTGGTTTTTTTGCTTACTTGCTTTCACAGGGTTTTGTGATGAGTTTTTAGTACATTTAAGAAGTGTGTCTCCTCAGTTTTATAGTCCAAGCAGTATATTAAAAACAAATTTTCTGTGTTAAGTAATTAACTACAAGCAACTATTTTTTATTCTTTACTAAACAATTACACTTATACTTAGTTTGAGTCTGCTTCTTCTTGAAAAGTGTAAGAGCAAACCTCAGATGGGGGTGGTGACACACAGCAGACTGGACATGATTCGTTAAGAAATCTGCCCAGAGCAGATACTACTGCATATCTAATCCTATTTATGGGAATTGTGTATTATTTCAGACTTCTGCCCAAGTTTGAAAATATTTAGAAGGAAGGAACTAAGTTACATATTGCAATAGGCAGAAACCTCAAGAGGAAAATAGTTCTCAGAAACATTAGTAACATCCAGAGAAATTTTTGATCCATTAGTAAATATTAGGGCAGGGCTAAGTAACTATGGGAAATTTTATAAAATGCAAAACATGCTACTTTGACTGTCTAAAATGTAGTAAATGGGTTAATTTGTATTTTGAAAGCCTTGTGCAGTACACTTCATAGCAGCTAACATTTGAATACCAGTCATCTTTGCATATCGGCTTTTGAAACCTCAAGAGCTTTTACCATTTGTTCCGATTAGGTCTGTCTTCAGGAGATAAGTCTCTCAGGTAATTTGAAGCATAGGCACAAAATGAAGTCCGTTTGATGGTCTGAGACTAGAAAATGTTTCTTACCGAATTAATTAATGATTTTTTTTTTAATTGCTGTTCATGTTTCATTTTTATGCCATTCCCTCACATGTCTGAACAGCAGAACACTTATTTCAGGATTTTTGTCAGTGTTTCTAAAGAGTTGCTTCTTATATAAGTGGCTACACTTTTTACCATGAGCTAAATAGTTGTCCAAATCCCTTTTCACATCTGTGTGCATGGTGGCACGCTCCCACCAGATAATTTCATGTAATATCTGTTGTAGGGTTTAAACTGACCTCTTTTACTCCAGTATATTACATCCACCATACTGAGGATTATTTAACACCAGGAGCAAGCAGAGCATAGAGACAAAGGAGGAAGAGCTAAGCTTTCACTCTCTGTTGTGTTGCCTGCTCTGTTTCCCTTTAACATTACAATTGAAGTTACATGCTCTGAAGATTTCCTTTAAATTTCATACCCTTTTTTTTCTCCCATTGAATCTGTGGCTGCTAGTGCTGAGTGCAAAACTGATTTCCAGCTATAAAGTCACTGCATTATTTAAGCTCTCATCTCTATTATGTGGTTACTTTATTAATACCTTTTCTAAGATCATGACCTTAATTCAATGTTTAAAGGAACAAAGGGAAATGTCTCAGTCAGTGACACATTTCTGATTTTAAGGAGAGATAAACCTCCTGCTCAGCCTAGAGTTATGGAAGTTGGAAATGTAGGAAGCATGTCTCAGCATGCATATTCTGCAAAATGTGCTCCTAGGCAGCAAATGCCACTTCTGAAGCCACATCATTTGTCAGCCATTTTACAGATAAGTAACGTTCCTGTGAGCATGGCAGACATCTTGAAGAGAAATAATATCACTTGTGCATGGTAACCAGCAGGAGACATTGATAAACAGTACCCATTCTTTATTAACGCTGCTTTAACGAACATGAAAAAGATGCTGTTTTATTTTTGAGCAGTGTGAAGGCAATAGGAAATTATATTGCCCTGGCAGGTGGATAAGGATATTAAAGATTTTTCTTTTATTACACACATATCATAGTGCTGTGAGGTAATCAAAGAGATATGAAATTTAAGTACTGCACCAGCCGAAGAACTGCTGATACTTGTCCTTAAGTCAGTAAGAGTTTTATGGTGAAATGCCTGTGAAAATAATTCACATATAGCTCAGACTGGATTTAAGCCTTGATTTTCCTACTTGCAGCTTCTGCATTCCCTTCCTTTTTTCATCCATCATGCTTTCATCTTACTGATGATCTAAATGTACACAGTGAGATGAGATACTGGAATTGGTAAGATAGGAGTGTTCCCCATTCAACTACACATTCTCGAAGAAAAATAGGAATCAAAAAACAGGAATCAAAAATAGGGCTTATTAATGGAAAAATTTGGCATTTTTCACTTTGTAATGTGGTTCTTCATCACCACTGAACTTAGTTTTTTTTCCACTCCTGTAAAGCACAATTCTAATGCTAAATCCAGTATCTGAAATTAAAATGGTGCATGGAGTGCACATTTAAAAGCCCAGCATTCTGCAGAGCAGAGAGTTCCAATGTTGCTCCTTGCATAACTGAAAGAACAAGGAGAGATTAGGTATAAAAATAGAAGGCAAAAAGCCAGTGTTGTCAGATACAATTTGCCAGACTTTTGATCAGAAAAATATTTTCTATGAATTTTTTTTAATCAGTAACTGAGATCGACAACGCTGTTGTTCACTGTAGGAACTGTAGGCATTTTTAACCATATCAGTGCTTTACCTCAATATTTTTCCAAGGTTATTAATTCTGTTTAAAATATGATGGTTTTTTTTTTATAAGGTCACTCTTTGTAAATGGAATATGTTTGCCCATTCTGTGTTGCTTCACATTTGTATAGTTACTGCCCCAATGTATCTTCCTCCAGAAAGCTGTGACATGTGTGGCACTGTTGCACAAGTAAAACACTAGCTGCCACTGCGATACCTCGGACCTCATTGCATCATCCCTTCTTAATGATGTTTTCCTCATGTGCTGTACAGAGACTTGTTAATAACCAACGGATTTTTATGTTAGTTAAACTTCTTTGATTTTGCCCAAGATTTAGTACATGGTGTAATCCATCAGACTTGAGACTTGAACTCTTGATGCTGATGTGCTTGGAAAAAAGTAACAGCGGCAGATCATTGCACAAATCTCAATAGTGTATATTTCACACAATATTGTGTATATTCAGATTGGTTGCTGTAACTCCTGACTCTATATTGCTCTAAAACTTTATGAATAAAATCCTGCATCTGTAGGAAGCTGCCTGTGAAGACTCCCATCACGTTGCTACCCCTACATCTTGAAGGCTCTCCTTGTGACAAGAGCAGAATCCCACTACTCACTCAGATGCAGGAGGAAAACACAGATTCAGTGACAGACATAAATAAGCAGATATCTCTGGAGAGCTGTCATTCAGGAAAGTACAAGAGCTCTAAAAAGGATCCATGTTGCTGGTGAAAAGAAGTTCTCTGGCCACCTCAGCTTCCAGGACTTTGGAAGGAAGAGACCTTTCATCCCAAAACAAGATCAAAGGGAAGGCAGGGATGCTATTAAAAAAAACTGACCAGAAAAGTGGGAGAAATTGCTTTTGCAATTCATACCTACGAAAAGGAAGGCAGTTCTGCAAAAGTGACAAAGGGAAAAGATCAAATCAGTGGGGAGTGAGATGAAGATTAAACGAGAATGTGAAAAAAGATTACTGGAAACTTCTACAGCACAGCGGTTAATTGAAAGGAAGAAAAAATTCAAACTGCTTTGTAAATATGCTATCTACAGCATGGATATATAAGATTGAATACAGAAGGAGAGTATTTCTAAATGGCTAGCAGCCAAACTAGTGAAAATAACTGTTTCCCCTTCTCTGGTCTGCCTGAAAAATTACTTTTATTCTTTCTCAACTTACATTTTCCTTAGTTAAATGAAATTAAAATATGTATTTTCTGATCCAGCAAGACAATGATTTGACTCAAAGTCAAATATTTTTATTTAGGAGATTATTTACTTTCTAAAATATAGAAAGTGTATTTCAGAACATTCAAAAGCAAAGTTTTTTCTGTTTTGTTTTGTTGGTTTATTGGTGTTGTTGTATTTGTTTGTTTGTTTGTTTAATGAAGACTTCGAACATTTTCATTTGGAAATATAAAAAAAATTGCCCCTTTTTCCCCCTTTTTCTCTTCCCCTCTTGCCCTTCTCTTTCTCTCTTTTTCTTCTTTTCTGCAACTATTTGCTTTATTTTCAAGAGTATGCCTGGTTAAGCTCAAAACTCATTTCTTTGAAATATAAATGACATTGTAAAAAATGCAACTGGCTGTAGGAGCAGTATTTATTTGAGAGACTACATATATGGAGGTATAGCAAAAATATTTCAGGTTGTGGGTTCAAAGAACATACTTAGTACTCTGTAAGAACTCTTAAAAAGGAATGGATCCAGACCAAAAGCAGAGGGGAAATGTGTTAATTGACCAAGAAAATAAGTAAGGAGGAATACACCTGTGCATAAAACATTCAAAACTTGGACTCTGATCAGTTACTTTATTCCTGTGCTGAATGCTGGAAAACTTCAGTTAAGCCCAAATTGGATGGAGCTCTGAGCTGCCTAGTCTAGTGAAAGGTGTTGTGTCCACAGCAGAGGGGTTGGAACTAGATTATCTTTAAGGTCCCTTCCAGTCCAAACCATTCTGTGATTCTATGATTCTATGATCTATGAAGTCTACTGCATGGCAAAGGATGCACATTTAAAATGTGTTCTATGCTGATCAGAAGAAAGCTCCACCTGTGAATCTCTTCTGGTGTTGGCCTGCTACATATTAGCAAAACAGTAAAAAGAAGTGGAATTTAGAGAGGAAAAGTTGAGTTCAGTCAGTAGGCTCAACAGTTGCAATACTGGCCATATGAAAACATTAAAATTATTAATTTCTTACTCAAGATCATATTAACTTAGGCTTCCAAATACATCCATTCTAAAATTACCTAACACAGCTTCACCAGGGGGCAGTTGTAAAAAGCCATTTAAGCCTTAGAGAGCAAAAGACACATTTTCTTCAGCCTCTTGAGCTTGTACATGATGATGCATCTGAGCTAGCAAACTTTGCATGTCTCCCATGCTGAAATGCTTTAGCATATGCAGGCTGCAGACAACCTGCTGTAGCAGGAGATCAAACTCTTGGTGAAGAAATCACCTGGAAAAAAGTGTGCCTCACATCAGCCAGAAAAATATCCTGAGTCAGTTGTTACCAGTTGGTAAGGCTATGCTTGTTACTGTGTTATATTTCTGGGTGGTTTTTTTAGTGATCAATAGCATCAGTGTATGATGCATAATATCATGTCTGCTTCTAAGTGCTGCAGCCTTGACCCATGGCAGAGGACTGGCCTTATGAAATAATTGTTCTTATATGTATCCTTATTTAACTGTTTCACTCTCTCTGCTTCTGCCTCTTTCATCCTGCAGTTTTTGATTTGATTAAAAGACTTAAACTTTAAGATTGAAGTAATCTTAAACTTCTGATTCTTTTTTTTCCCAGTCTGTTAAAACTGCTCACCATCTCCAAACTCAGAAAGAAGAACTGGTGAAGACAGCCTGAATTAATTTATGAAGGTTAGCTGCTGCTTGTCACCTGTTACTTGCAGAAGAGCAATTCCCTTTACAGCCTACAGCAGGGACTTTCTCCTGGTGAGATGCAAAACATTTTGATGATGCTAAATCTTTTGAATGCTGGTCTTCAAAAATAATACTCTCTTACTAGAGAACAAAATTACTTTAAGTTTACCCCGTCAAGATGGCGAATTTGCTGCCTCTGCTTCTCAGGAATTTCTGGGTAGGAAGACTATGATCTCTGGCTGAAGAGTCTTTTGTGCTTACTGTCCAAAGTTGGTATACTTCTTGAAGTGTTTCAGTGACTGATTTGTGCTCATGATAAAATGATGTGCAATGGCACTCACAAGATTGCTTAAAATACTAAGGAGCTTAGTTCATATGGGAGCATAAAAGATTGACTAAAATTCCAAGAAGCTTAGTTTATATGGGAGCATACTTTGGATTATTACTTACTACAGCTGTGCTTAACTTTATTTTCTTGATATGCCGCTGCTGCCAAGTATCATTATTAATAATTCCTAGCACAATACAAACTCATTCAATTTGCATCTAAACCAGTAGTTTTAGTGATACTTGATTGTCATCTGAACAGTCCTTAAATTCTAGAAATCTCCAGAAATTCATTTCTTGCCTTTGGGACCAAACAGTGAATCCCCAAACAAGAACAGTTTTTAAACATTTTGTCTCTAGTGGTATTTTCTATCAATAAAATAATTACAGTCTAGCAAACAGAAGTGGAAATAGAATTTTATAAATTCAGAGATGACAGAAATTGAGAGAGAAAATGGGACTGGCATTTCAGCAAAATATTAAATATGTTATGTCTGTAACAAAGTAAAAAATATCAAGTAAGCAAGTTGATCTGTTTAGTTAAAAATGTGGAACAAGTAATATTAAAGAAAATTAAAGCCACTTAACTAAAATAAATTCTACTAAGGTTTGGAAGAATTATGTTTATTTTAATGCAAGTTGTACCCTCAAATCCATAGACTGTCTTAGTACTTAAAGCTGGATCTCACATTTAAAAGGTCTAATGCTGAATAAAACAGGATTTAAAATCATCAGATTGTGAAGAAATTTTCATTTTGTCTGTAATATTTTCATCCTAAAATTGCAATTTTATTACATGTTCAGTCTGAAGAAGTTTTAAAAAAAGTATTTCTTGAACACTAAGGCATGCTGGTGCACCACTGAGGACAAACATTGCTGTGGTTATATACATCATGTTGAAGTAATAAAATTTGTATGCCATGTAAGCTCTCTGAGTATTCTTTCAAATAAACCTTAAGAAGAAAAGACACAAATAAATCTGATAATATAGTAAAAAAGGAAAACTATTCTGTGATTACACTTAGGAAGCAGAATAAGTCATGCAATTGGAAGGCGTCCATTAAAGAAAAAGAGGTGTTTTTCCCCTTAGGACATGGGGCCACAGTCAGTGTTGTATGTAGCAATTTATCTATTGCTTGTTGCATGCCTATGGAACAGTAAAGGAAAGAGGACGCTGGTGATCATAGAGATTGTTAAAATGTGATTAACTAAAAGCAGTTTTAGATTCTGAAATGTAATGTGTCCAGATATGGGAAGAAAGTCTATACCCTTGTATTCGTGCTTAATTAGATGCTGCTATTTTTTTGGTCTGTGGTTGGCCTAGCCACCTGTGAGAATCTAATCTTTTCCTGCGAAGTTATGAGAAAACAAGCACTGATAAACTAGAACTTTGTCCTGTATAAACTGTATAAACTACAGTTAATTGGTACCTCGCTATTGGTTGATGGCCATCCAAGGGCATTTGAAGAGGAAATTGAAGAGGAGGAAGATGAAGTAAGCCCCCAGACTCTTTTAGGAAAGACCCCATGAGGTGCAACACGCATGTGCCGGAAAATTCCGGAGTACCCACGCGTGTGCAGAAGAGATGCCACTTGCATAACAGGGGGAGGGACTGGAAGGCCTCTAGCTGGGCAGTGATGGTCATACCTGCCCAGGTAAACATCACCAGCAAATTAGATAAAAAGCAGATGGCTCATGCTGGGGGGGGAGGCGCAAGCTTCACGTCAAAGGACAACGTTGCCTTTTGCGGGGACGCCCACCACCTTGTGAGGCTGCTGACACTCCGAGAATGCAGCTTCTGCTATGGGTAATTCTAGGCATTCTGAGGTTGGTAAGAACTTCATAAGTAACTCTGGAGTTAGTGGGGAAGTCATACTGAAGGCTCATTTTCATTTTGTTGGCCACCTTTTGGTAATAAATATTGGTTTTGTTGATCTTTCAACAGTGTATGGTTTCAGTTTCAGCATCCTTCTGAACTTTCCCTGCTACAACTCTTCAAGAAGAGTTGTCTTTCATTTTTTTATATCAAGCTTCATGTTTCTTTTCAAATTTTATTGCTTCTTGACGTATTTTACACAGCAAGACTGCCTTTACCCACACTGAAACTTCTGCCTGGTCATTTTCCGTGGTTTTGCAACATACTGAAAAATGAAAGAAAGGAAGGAAGAAAGAAAGAAAGGAAGAAAGAAGGGAAGAAAGAAAGGAAGAAAGAAGGAAAGGAAGAAAGAA